>NC_046657.1:7639480-7640593 GCF_010883055.1 Belonocnema kinseyi
ATCAGCCTTGGAGGAGATTATGTTGAGAAAAAAAAAAAAAAATTCTTAAAAACGTTGTTTTTCTTGGTCAGGCCGGAAACTTATCAATCCACCCTCGTATATCTTTCGGCTTCACTTTTCCGACTTTTGCACCTGAATAGTTCGTTTAAACATAAGCACATTATCTTCACTCTATGAACTAATTTTTTTTACGGTATCATTTTTTTCTTGAACTGTTTTTGTGTATAATAACTTCATGCTATTATTGTGTTGCAAACATTGAAAACTCGCCTGCTAAAATTCTAGTTAACATATCTAAAAAAATTGCCATACATTTTTAATGCCTTTTGACCACTGTTATGAGAATGAAAGATATAATTTTCAACGAATAATAGCTAATAGTAATGTAGGAAGCCACTCATGGTATTAAGGATATTTAAAAATGCTGAGCCAGTAGATGAATATAAATTATATGATATTTCTTTAGTTTTTTATATCTATGTGACAATTAATTAATATTGTTTACAAAAAAAGACTTTGCGGGGCATCACTGCTCAACTGCACCAACTTTAAAATCACTTTCTTCGATAGTCTGCAAATTATGGGAATGTTTTCGCCTACATGACAGTAAATCAACAAATTAATAGACCAGGAGGGCAACCATATTCAAGTGGCTGGAAAATTTGCGGAAAGTATTTAGACCCTTTTATACTATTTATCATTTATAAAATTTATGAAATAATTTTTGAAGTATATTAACTTTTTATATAACTTTTTTCGCCATTTAAGTGTCTTCGATTTTTGTTAATAATCTCAGAAGAAGGTTTGAGTTTCATATTATGAAAAATGTGACGTAAATTAAGTTCATACAGTGAAACTCTTTTATACTGCCGATTTTGGGGCTACATTGCTTATTATAGGGGTTGAAGTAAGGGCTGAGTTGAGCATGTTGAAAAAAAGCGATTACCTTTTCCTTTTATTTTTGCTGGATCTCAAAGGGAAATCATGATACGAGGGTAGTTCAATAAGTCTTTAGAATGACCAACAGATGGCGCGCGAATCGCTCCAAATCATCCTTTTTCAGTCAGCACCACTCCCGACTAGATATATGGTGCAGTCACAGTCCACATCTTC
>NC_046657.1:7640693-7667595 GCF_010883055.1 Belonocnema kinseyi
TTTCCAGACAACGAAGACGTCATTGCCTCTGTAAGTGCTTATTTTGAGGAACTTCCGAAAACGCACTTTTCTGAGGGATTAAAAAAACTTGAAAAGCGATTGTCCAAGTGTATAGAGCTCCAAGGAGATGATGTTGAAAAATAAAAAAAAATTTACCAAAAAAAAATTGTTTTTATACTTCATTCTAAGGACTTATTGAACTACCCTCGTATCAATACAATTTTTTTTATTGTAGCAAATGTAATGCAGATTAAGGGAAAAAATATTGGGATAGCATCAACCCCAACACTAGATGTTAAAAGAAGGGGTAAGTGGCTAAAAATCGGAAAATTTTCTGAAATACGTTGTAAAGGGTTTTCGTGGGTGATAAAAACGATCCTAATAACCATTTCTTAAAAATCTTCAACTGTATGGATGGTTTCTCGCTATCATTCTTCTTTCTAGGGGTGGAAATGGACAGCGAGAATCTGGAAACGCGAAATATCGCAGAAAATAATTGCAAATGGTTTTCTTGGGGGTTGAATATAATTTCGACAAACATTTCTGCATTATTCTCTATTGTGTTGATGGTTTCTCGTTCCCCTCACTCTAAGGAATATTCGAAGAAGGCATTCTAGAGACTTTATATTTTTCCGTGACTTGAGCGTAACAGGTAAATATATGCACTATTTAGATAGTTAATTGTTTACATTTAATCTACAACGCGTACGCCAATTATTTTTCTGAGAGAATACATTTCTTAAATCGAGTAATTATTTATTTTTTAGTGCACTAATTTAGATTGTGTGAGAATGTATTATAAATCAAGCCGATTATTTATAATACAATATTATAATATCTATACTTTTTGGATCAAATCATAATAAAAAAACTTACTTGGAGTTGTCTCTTATTTTATTATTATTATTATTTGAATAAATTATTGGTACAGCATCGTATCAATATTGCATCAATAATTTATTGAAATAATAATATAATTAGCTCTCTCTGAAGATGTTATTAAATTAAAAAATATATTCATTAAAAAAATTTGTAACCCTGGAAACGAAAGTTGTTTTAACGATATAACAACGTCGTAAAGACATTGCAAATGTCCGCAGTCTGTCCATCTGAAAATTTATTGACCGTTTTATCAACTTTTATAAAACATGCAATATTTATTTATTTATTATTAATATCTCGGAAACGGCTACAGATAGAGAAAAAGGTGTGAATTTTGAGATCACTAGAGAAATGTGAATTTAAAATCGTTTTATATTGGTAAAGAAATGAACAAAAAGTTGAATTTATAGTAAACAAATAAATAAATCAACATTTTATGAACGTTTCTAAAACGTTCAAGTAACGTCTTAAACACGTCTAAAATTCTTCCTAATTACGTTTTAGGAAAGTGTATCTAATTTTTTTAATGCTTTTTAAATAACGTTTAAAACTATTAAAACAAGAAAATATATGGTCAGACTGCGGACATTTGCAACGTCTTTACAAAGTTATTACATCGTTGTTACGTCGTTAAAACAACTTTTATTTTCAACGTTACAAATTTTTTAAAATGAATATATTTTTTAATTTAATACCATTTTGAGAGAGCTAATTACATTATTATTTTAACAAATTATTGATGCAATATTGGTACGATATTGTACCAATAATTTATTTATATAATAATAAAATAAGAGACAACTCTAAGTACTTTTTTTATTATGATTTATTCAAAAAAGAATAGATTTTATAATATTGTATTATAATATATATATTTCTTACATGCAAAAAAATAAGAAAACATAGATTATTGTTACTGGAGAATTATGAATAATCTGCTTGATTTATGCTATATTCTCACACAATCTAAATTACACTAAAAAATAAATAATACTCACTTTAAGAAACATATTCCCTCATAAAAATAATTGGCGTACGTGTTCTAGCTTAAAGTTAAACACTTAACAATCTAATTAGTACATATATTTAACTGTAAAGATTAAATGACGAAAAAATATTAAGTCTCTAGAATGCCTTCTTCGTATATCCCCTAGAGTGGGGAAAAAGAGGAACCATCCACACAGTAGAGAATAATGGAGAAAAATGGTTGTCGAAATCATATGCAACCCCCATGAAAACCATTTGCAATTATATTCTGCGATATTTCGCATTTTACAGATTCTCGCTGTCCGTTTCCACTCTTAGATAGGAGAATTATAGCAAAAAACCATCCACAAAGTTGAAAGTTTTAAAAAAATGGTTATTAGAATCGTTTTTACCACCCGCGAAAACCCTTTACAATGTATTTCAGCGAATTTTCTGATTTTTATCCACTTACCCCTTATTTCAACCCCTAATTTAGGGGTTTATGGTACCCTAATAATTTGTTCTGTAATCTGCATTACATTTACTACAATTTAAAAAAAAATTTTATCGTCATCATGATTTCCCTTTCAAATTCAGCAAAAAGAAAAGCAAAAGGTCATCGATTTTTTAAACATGCTCAACTTCACCCCTCACTTCAACCCCTACAATAAACAATGTAGGCATTCTTGCTTATTTTCCTTTAATCCAGGTAACATGAACTTTATTTTTTTTAATTAACTGATTTATCTCTATTCTTTTTTGTCATATTAGATTTCAAAACAGAAAAAAGCAATTTGACCTATAGTGTGGCGCGGCTTCAATTCTCGGAATGGCTATAGAAAGGAGAGCTATTGAATTATGAAATTCATTACATTGAAGTGCAGCATATAAAAGAGTTTTAGTTACGTAAAATTCTTGACTGAAAAATATTTATACAGTTGAGATTTCAATCCCTGTACTTTTTGGATAATAAATTATACGTTCATCTTAAGATAAAATAATATTATACATAGGCCTAATAAATGACTTATCTTTAAAAGGGGAAAAGGCAAGACATCACCTACCGTGATTTATTTTCTAGCATAAAAATAATTGTAATTTTTCAAGCATCTACATTAAACAAGAGTTTAAATACATGTTTTCACTTTTTCTTTTTTAAAGAATATTCATTAGCTTATTAACTTTGCGAGAAATATATAATATTACCCATACAAGAAACGGTACCATCTGTTTCCTTTAGATGTTGAGTTCATTCTTTCATATTTTCATCCTAATGAGAAGATATTGGTATTATGTAAAACTTCGCTTTGTCCTTTTTTATAAAATCTCCACGTTTTGAGACCTACTGAGTCTTAAAACCCGATTTTTGCGAAGGTGTCTGTATTCTGTAGACACGATAACTTTCGAAAGATTGATCAGATTGAACTCTGTTTTGGCATACATTTTTAATGCCCAAAAAAACAAGGAGTTCGTAAACAAACTATTTTACATGAAAATTCAAAAAGTCAGCGCATTTTCCAAATATTTCAGACCATTTTTTCCAGATTAAAAAATCTATGTATGGCTATTCATTGCATTTGGAAACTCGAACAATTTATCCTTATGACTTTTTTCGATAAAAAAAAATGATCACAGTTATAGCATTTTCAAAATCTAGAAAAGCAAACTAAAATAAACATTTTAAGCCAAATAACGCAATATATTAAAAAAGGTGAAGACAAGAAAAACATTCATATTTGAAAGCCACACAAGATTATCACAACTTTTTGAATTCTGTCGAAAGTTTGAAAATTCAAACTTCTATTGTACAAAAAATTATGAAAAATCAAATATTTCATTTTGCAGTCAAAGTATGCAAGATACGAAAAAAAACAAATCAAGTAAAATTGCGCGCCCTAAAAATATCTAAGAATATATTATCATCACTTTTTAATAGGGCACGTAGTTTTTGTTCTTAGTCGTAAAAAACAACATTAAAAAAATATTAAAGTTTTGGACAAACGACCCAACCTATGAAAAAATTAAATAGACAAAAGTTGCTTTTCCAGAAAATAGCGAAAACTTATTCAAATTTGTCATAAATAATTTTTGATAGGACACGTCGTTTTTGTCCCAATCATAAAAAATAAAATTGAAAATAAAAAAATTAAATTTTGGAAAAACGACACAAGAGATGATTAATATATTACTATAATATATCAAAAGTAAAAAAATGAAATTTTTGAAAAAATTACTCAAGATACTAAAACATTTTATTTAACAACATTTTTCACCTAAATTCTATCTACAGTGAATATAAATAAGTAAAATTTATGGAAAAACGACTTACATTAAAATAAAATGTTTAATAATAATTTTTATTCTAATAGAATGCGCATTTGTTAATGGTAAAAATAAGACAATGAAAATGCTTTTGTTCCGAAACTAATGCATATTATAAATGGTAATAATATAAATTTATTTAAATTATATACATTTTTCAGAATGTCTAAGAATTAAATTTAATGCAAAACAAGAAACAAATATTAAAGCAAGCATTGGAAATAATATTTGTACATCATTTTGCAATATCTGAATAAGCCTCCCCACACCTTGGTACAGAAATAAATATAATATACATTTGATATAATAGAGTTGAACATAATGTAGAAAAGTTCAAATTTTCGACGTAATCAAGTGCGAAGCATGACATAAGTGATGAGAATGTGTTCGTTAAAGCCGAAGGAGCTTTAACAAAAGAGAATTCATAATCGCTAAAAAACGGTTGTTGATGCTTTGAAGACCGAGCGCGAAGCGCGAGACAAATATATTATCGAGTGCGAAGCGCGAGAATAAACAGTTGCGCGCCCCAGGCGCGCTAAAACTAGCGACCAGCGCGTGATGAGAATTTGCCCGCGCAGAATGCAGCTTATTTTAATTTTAAAATACGACTTAAATAATAATAGAAATTTAATTATACCAATGGGAAGGATTTTGATGTTTTACATTTAAATTTTTATAAATATATTTTGAGCTAACTAACCTGATCAATTATTTCTCTCAGTTAAGTTTACTTACGTTCATCTAAATTTGAATTGTTTCATCTGAACTTTGTCTAGGTCTACTAAACTTAATGGCATTGTTGGTCATTTTTCGGATACTTTTGAATCAACTTGAATTCTTTCGCATTTCATTATGGATTTTTTTCTGAATTCGCATCATATTCAAATAAATTCCTTACATTATTATATAATCCGTGCGTCGAAAAATTGATCAATTTAAACAATATTACTCTTCGTCCTGTTGACAATATTTACTTAACTGTGAAGTGAAAAAATCCGTGGTACAGATAAAAAAAATGAAAGAAACGCATTTCTTGAAAGTTACTAATTTTTGGTACTCATCTGACCTTTAAATTTGATTACATTTCATTTACGTTTCCTGGTTGCAGTCAGTTATATCTTTTTGTAATTATAATTGGTCCCAGAGTAATCTTTCTCAATATATTGTTTCTCTGATATGTTTTCCTCATCAATTCTGATCTTCATGCGTTTCCGATGTACGTTATAAGCTTACATCAAAGAAACCTAAAACTAATATTCGCTCTCTAATAAAATGTAAGTAAATATTATTTTTTAAGTAATTTTTATGCAACTTATGCGACAAAATTCGCCAAGTGCACACGCCTAAAATTTTGTTTTCCCCGATCTTGTTGAAACTTCACTGAATTGTAGTGTTAGTGGACCTCTTTTGATTCTGTGAAGGCGGCAGCTCTAGTTTTTGACGTTTCACCCCACCTCCTTATGTTCAATAATTCATAACTTCTACTAAAGTTGTCTGATTTAATTTTTGTATCAGGGTTTTTGCAACGGTTTTTCATGATCTTTGCAATAAAAATAAATGTTTTATCATAAAAAAATGATTTGACTTTGATTTTTCAATTTTAAATACATTTTCGAGTTTTTCCCTAAGTTCGACCCTTTTTATTTTCTTAAAAATCATTTCAAAAGAAAGCTTGATTTTTTTCCTTCAAAATTCCCCTAGATAGAAAATGGGATGGGATGAACTAGTGGGTGCAAATTGGGTCTCAAGTGCACGGGTACCACGCATCGATTAGCTGAATCTCGGCGTTAGGCGTACTGTAGTCATATTTGATATTTCCAGTTTTACTTTTATTGAAACTCATCAGTACTACGTAAATTCCTATTAGCATCAGACTGGAGCGCATTTACAAAGGACCCCACACTAAATGTATGGGAAAATGGCTTTCGGTGGATTTAGCTGAAACTTTGTAATTTTTAAGGTTATAAGTGCCGGATGAAATATCCGTAAAAAAATCCAATAACATGGACAGTTTTAGCGTTACGCGGCGCTAAGCGCTCAAGATCAGTGAACAAAACGAATTTCAACAGATTTTGTTACAAAAGCAATGTCAACATAGCAATCACGGTTCAGATCGTGGTCTGACATATTTTCACCTACACCGTTGACTCATATAGCGCGCTTCTCAAAACGATCAAATGCTAAGCGCCCAAGATCTTAACTTGACTAATTCATCACTTCTTTAAAGGCAGAAATGGTACCCAAAGTAACATTAGTAACTAGTGCGCACATTCCGATAATAAAAGTGTACCCTTCGCAAGAGGGCCGAACGCTAAGCACCCATAATCAGCAAATAGAACCAATCCCAGTAGCTTTTGCGAAATATTAAACTATTTCTGGCCCTTGATTCGGGTTCGCTTGTTCACCTCTATTAGCAGCGTCTAGAATCCTTTGTAGCAAGGAAGATTGAGGATACTTTACGTGTTGCTGGTGACGTGCGTAACCCAGGAACCATAAAACGCTTGCAATATGTGCGCAGGTGCCAAGAGTTCTGGCCCCTGACTTAAGGTGGGGCAAGATCTACTTGATACACGCCAAATGTTATGTCGCATATTTCTTCCAATGTAAGGGGAGAAAATTGTGGTACTTGAAGATCATGCAAGCGATACCAATTTGCATTTCCGTAGCGCATATTGTTCATTTCTATGCGCGCTTGCACAATATTTGGCTCACGAGCCCTCGCTATATATTCTCTTGCAAGCTCTGCTGTAGCGCCTTGCATCTCGATAACAGGATGGTATCGATTAATTATGGCACCAGCAATACGAAAGAAGTCCCTTAGATTGTTTACATGAGCCATCGGAATGGTTTTCTTGAAGAACTTGAAAATGGACTTTATGTGGCCATTTCTGGATTCCACTATCCATCTAGATGTCGTTATTAGCCGAGCTTCGTTTTCTTCTTCCATTACCAATTGACTCTGTCCTTGTTAGAGAAATGGTGGTATCTTGGACACAATTCCTAAGCGTTCTAAAAGTGGTTGGGCATCTCTATATCCACGGTCCTCTATAAAAATATCACCAATGTCGAAAAATTCTCTCATACCTTCCACGTCTCTTTCAAATTCGTTAATGAGCATTTGTGCGTCATTGTTTCGCAAGTCAAAAAAATATGGTCCTTGTATTTCAATTATGTATCCGTCTGGAGCAACAATGAGAGAAGGTTTTACCAAGTTACGTCCTTTATGATTACAGAATTACTGTCGAAGTACGCGAAACTTACTGCTTTTCTGCATGTAAGCATAAGTTCCATCGATAATAGAAATAGCTATGGGAATTTCTGGTTGTGGATTATAAAGTTCATTGGCGAATGATGTCGCGTGTCTTTCAATGAATTCCTCTTTCCTTATCGCATTAAATCCAATGTTACCAGGTACAAATCGCTGCCTTAAAGACTCTCTTACAGTAAAAATGGCCATACTTGTAGCTTGCCGGCTCGAATAATGAAAAATCACTTTCAGAAATTCACCAGAAAGACCTTGACGCATTTTGCAAAGGAAAGTCAGCAGATCTTTTTTCCTCGTGTATCTGGCACCATGTCCATGTAACTGCGAAATAGGATCACAAAATGCATACAATTCTCTAAATTGTTCCTTTGTTACAGGAGCAATAGCTTCAAACTCTTCATCAGTGGAACTATCCTCATTATTAAACGCCGCGACCGCATGAACATTTGCTTCGTTCGGAAGTTGCTGCAAAAACAGAAGTAACTGCTGTCACGGAATCCTAGACGGTCTATTAATCGCTTGTATTCCAGGAAGCAAGGTGCCTAAAATGAAACCATTTTCGTCCAAATGATTTAAGCGTGCTTTTATTTCTTCTGGAATGAAAATGTCCATGACAATAAAAGCGTTAACTCTACATTCAATTGAAAGCCTTGGAGTATTAACATCAGCATTACAGAACATGCACGTTTGCCTGCCTATTTGTGTAAGAACATTCAGTCTTAAACAGCCTGGGTCACGTTGGAGCTCCTCTATCTCATTGCGAATCGATTGATTGCAATTGAGACATAACCTACTCTCATCGGCGACTTCAAGTGGTGGTCTTCGAAGTTGAAGGCGTCTAACAATTGCAATGTTTTGCCTATCAGGATTATTATTTCCATCAATTCGAGCCATTTGTCTTGGTTGATAGACTCTGTCGCACACAGCAATTAACTCGAACTCTGAATGCCATTTTTAAACCATAAGAGAAACAAGCTCTTATGGTCTTGAAAGGTAGAGGAATGTATTAATAAAACGAAAGAAAAATTCAGAAACAACAAAATAAAACAAATAAACACAAGAAACTAAACAAAAAAGGGAATAAGAAATACAACACAATTAATACGGAAGGGAACAGATAGGAATTTTTTTTCCTTAGCTTACAATAAAATTACTATCTGTTCATTTTTTGCTTTAAAAAGTGACAGTGGTACATCATGCAGCATTCACTCATTATTTCCATCGACGAAGGTATGTTTGTCTGTCATTTCTTTTGTGAAAGGCCTTTGAAAAAGTGATTTCTTAGTCAAGTTCATATCTTCTGCGCTTAGCGTTTGCCTGTTCTGAGAAGCGCGCTATATGAGTCAACGGTGTTGACTCATATCGTCATTGTTTTGGCTAAACATGTTACTGACCACTTCTTGATTCGTGTTTCGTATACAGACTTTGCTTGTGTCGCTAAAGCTACTAGGATTGGTTCTATTTGCATGATGATAGACGCTCAGCGTTCGGCCCTCTGGCGAAGGGTACACTGTTATTATCGATGTGCGCACTAGTTACTAATGTTACTTTGGATACCATTTCTGTCTTTAAAAAAGTAATTACTTTGTCAAGTTCAAATCTTGGGCGCTTGGCGTTTGATCGTTTCGAGAAGCGCGCAATATAGCTCATTGATGTGTCTAAACATATTACTCACTACTTTCTGATGCGTGATTCTTATACTGACATCGCTTTTGTCGCTAAAGTTACTAGGATTAGTTTTATTATTATTATATTTATTTTATTATATTTATCGCTGATCTTGAGCGCTTGACGTTCAACCGTCTTTCGAAGGGTATAATGTTATTATCGGTATGTGCGCACTAGTTACTAATGTTACTTTGGGTACAATTTCTGCCTTTAAAGAAGTGATTAATTAGTCAATTTAAAATCTTGGGCGCTTAGCGTTTGATCGTTTTGAGAAGTTCGCTATATGAGTCAACGGTGTAGGCGAAAATATGACAGACCACGATCTGAACCATGATTTCTATGTTGACATCGCTTTTGTAACAAAATCTGTGGTAATTCGTTTAATTCACTGATCTTGAGCGCTTAGCGCCGCATAGCGCTAAAACTGTCCATTTTTTGGATTTTTTACGGATATTTCATCCGGCACTTAGAACCTTAAAAATTACAAAGTTTCAGCTAAATCCACCGAAAGCCATTTTCCCATACATTTAGTGCGGGGTCCTTTGAATTAACATGTGTATTTATGACAATTTAATATTCTTATATTTACACTACAGAGTTAATTCACCTTGAGAGTTTCCACATAGTCTTTGATAGTCTTTGCAGAAGCGAATCGAATTTTGAGTTCTTCAGCTGTGTTAGCGTGATTTCCTTTTGAACTGAAAAAGACTGCATGCAGGCAAGTTCTTCTTTGCCCATTTATAGAGAGCATCAGCAATCAGTATTTGATCTCTAGATAATGCCTAGAAGCTTGCGCGCGCAGCAAGTTTTTTCAAATTACCACCGATACCATCGAAGGAATGACTTTATTTAGTTCCTTTATGTTTTAAAGCACCTTGTCCAATAAGCTGGCTTACTGGAAGGTCCCTCAGAGACTGAAAGAGACAATGTATTTTGTCCCTCCGTGCCATGTGTCGTGACTGGTACCAAGGCAGTAACTCCTTTTTGCAGTATCAAGAAGATATTCTATCCCTCCCTTCCTTCCCTATAAAGATTATGCCTGGCGGCCTGGAACCCATGGACTGGCAAACGACATCCGATGCCAATATTCTTTTACTTTTCCAGTTATATTATAAAAAAATGTAGAATTCTAAATAAACATTTTATAAACTGGAGCGAAATTTCTTATAAGCTTAAATAATTGCCTATGGGTAAGCTTTACTTCTAACTTTTAAATGCAGGTGAACCTACGAGTAGTGCCACTTCTCCTAAGTATCGCCTGAGCGCGACCCCGCACTCCACGCTACTTCTCGATGATACGAAATCCTCGAGGCTCCAGCCGCTCAAGTAATAGCATGGAGTGGTGGTTTATTGTTTGTCGGAATCGTACTCTCCTGCGGTCCCCGAAAACGGCACTACTCATAGTTTCACCTGTATATAATATATAATACTTATTTTCTCAGATTTTAAATCGATAAACCATTTTAGCTCATGTACTATAGGTGCATGATGGATTTTAGGATACTATATTCACGGTTTCGCATATTCAATTATTATGAGTTTTCGAATATTATATGTCAGACTATGGATTTTTAATTATAATGTATTTTTTATTATTATATTTATGGTTATGGATTCTGAATTTTTATATGTATATACGATTACGGATTTTAGCTTATTGTTTATGCTTATAATTTTTTATTTTTATACGCATGATTATGTATTTTCGATTTTTATATATGGTTTTTCGCATATTATAGGATTATGAATTACTTTAGAAAAATTATAATGCATGATTATTATGTTTACTTTTTGAGCAACATATAACACAAAAGACAACTGACCCAGTACTACCCACCAGTACAGGCTGGTGGTAATTTGCCCAGTAATGACTAACGGTTGGCTGCACGACAGGGGCAGTAAAATGACAGTGGTACCGAATTCGAACTTAAAAAAATAAGCTTATAAATTGTGAGAATGTTACTTTATTTATTCAAATAAAATCAACACCTACCTTTGCTACAGAAGAATTCAACAAACGTCAAATCAGACAACAAAATTCAATCTCAAATATAAATTTCGGTTAGATACAGTATATCGGAACACAATTACGCTAGCTCAGCCCTGAAAATCTAGTTAATGGTAGAGGGGGCGGTCGGTGGTAAAAGTAGAAGAAATCCCTGAAATCAAATAAAATAAGATCAGTCAAGATTCAGTGTAACAGACAACACATAGGTTATTAACTTTTTATACAACTCTGTTTTCCTGGTAACACATAATCCTATTTTTCCAGCGACAATCCTACTTTAATTTACAATATATACATTAGAAAAACTTATAGTTCTAAAACAGAAGCTCTACATACCACTATTTATTTATACTGAACTAACTGATCTGCATTAGATTAGGTGCTTTCCGTTGGTGCTACTCCACGATGCATACCTAAAGCGCGCATTATTAAACTACAGCAAAATACACCAAAAGGGCACTCTGAAAGGGAAAACAAAAACAAAGTAAGGGGTAACCATGGGGTAAGCGAAACTCTAAGGGTAGGTCATTTCTAGATCGATGGACAAAAACACAAAGGGGTAGTCATATTGAATAGGGATTATCATAATCAAAAACTTGAAGAGGTCATTCAAGAGGGTAAACAAAATGGGTTAACCGAATGTTTAAAAAGAACTGTATGGAATTAAGAAAAGAGGTAGTCATATCTCAACAAGGGGAAGAACCATAACTATCAAGAAAGGGGTAGTTAAGTTATCAAAAGGGGAAGATCATTATTTAACAGAAAGGATTGTCAAAATTTCACAAGAAAGGGGTAATCGATTCAACAAAAGGGTAAGTCTTAGCTTAACGAAAAGTGATAGTCAATATTTATAAACCAAAGGCGGTAATCAATTTAACAACACTGAGTAGTCTTAGATTAACGAAAAGTGGATAGTCTTCCTCTTCTTTATTCATAATGTGTCCACTAAGGGTTTACATCCCTTCTTCATCCTCTGCCATCAACACTATGTTGTCAGCGTATGCCAGTGTATATATCTTTTCCTTTCCTATCCTACCTGCTCGCCAACCTTCTCTCCTCATTTCTTCTGCCAAGTCTGATATTAATATATTAAATAAAAGTGGGCTCAGAGGACATCCTTGCCTCACTCCTCTCACCAACCAGAAACTATCTCCTACTTGAACTTCTATCTTCACTCTGCTTTTTGTCTCTCTACAAATTTCCGATACTGTCTTTATTAATTCCTCCCTTATCCTCTTTTTATATTTCGCCTCGGTCTAATGAGTCAAGCGCCGCCTTTAAGTTCACAAACACTGCTATCATTGCCCCTTTTTCCCTTTTAATTCTCTTATTTACTAGATAGCTCAGAACATATATGTTGTCCACAACCCTACTTCCTTTTTTAAGCCCTGTCTGATTCGGTGGCTCTATCTTTTTCTCAACTTCTTTCTTCAATCTCTCTGAAAAAACTGTTACATATACTTTATACAGTGTTGGCATCCGAGTCACACCCCTATAATCTTTCATCTCCTCTCCTTTGCCTTTTTTCACTATTTGTATCACTACTCCTTCCTTCCATAACTCTAGCCATCCCTCTCCTCTCCATACTTGATTACACATTATCCATACCCATTCCTCTAGTTCCTTCCTTCCATATTACCATACTTTATTTGGAATCTCATCTGTACCGGGTGCCTTTCCATCTTACGTTATTCCTAAAACCTTAACTATTTCTTCCTCATCTCTTTCTCTACCATATTTTCCTCCCTTTCTAACTTTTCTGTCTACTCCTTCTAGCAAATGCAAGAAATATTTCTTCCATTTTACCATCTCAATATCTTGGTTTACTCTTTTTCTTCTTTTTCTTTCTCTATTTACTACCTTCCATACCTCTTCTTCCGTCCTAGCCTTCTCCGCCTCTAAATCAATCTTTTATTCTCTTCTTCTTTCTTTTGATCACACTACTCAGTATACTTTTTCTTTTTTTTTCCTATATTCTTCCCCATTGGGCAGTTACAATTTACAAAATCCTCAAATTAGCCGGTACAAAACACGTTAAGCAGAATCAGATAAAATAATAATAATAATAAATCAATAGATCAGAAATAGGCAGATTCGAAAAACATAATACATTAACCATAAATCAGTAATGTCAGAAAAATCACTCAAAGACACAATCATCAATAGCTTGAGATCCATCAGGATGTTAAATAATTCGGCAATAAGAGAATCAGCAGATTAATACAAAAATTAGTCTGATTGGAACAATCGTAGAGGAGATAATTTAAGGCAATTGGTCTTACCGTAATTCCGCAGCAAAAATAATCCTCCAATTCGTCTTCAGAATATGCCCTCAAAACGCCTCTGGACAAAAATTAATCATCGGTCTCTAGTGGATCGATATCTTTAATAGAATTAGTCCTCCAGTTTCAAACATCCAACTGCCAATATTCTTAAACACGGTAACGCGACTTTACGCTACAAAAACACCAACGGAATAGAGAACGTGTCTCGGCGGGCTCTCGGCTCGTTCCTCTTCTCGCCTACTCCTTCCTGTAGCTCGTGCGCTGATTGGCTGGAGTTGGCGCAACGGCAGGCAATGTATCGTAGCAAACTTCATTGCCGACTACTATTGGTGCTAGCTATCTCCGTAGTGTTTTTTACACTCTATATGTCACGATTTTGATCAACTAAATGTACTTTAATCAGCGGATGATTATTCTTCTAACTCTCCGGTAAGTCCCAATAGTAATAGTCCGGATCTGGGCTAAAGAGCTCCGATTAGTCATGCTGGAGAAATAAGAACAAAAAATTCTCAAAAGAAGTATTGTAGAGTTCCACACCTGGAGGAGATGTCGAATTTGAAATTTTTTAAATGGTGTAGAATATTCCTTGAATCCTGTCGGCATCTCAACAAAAGTCTTCTTGAGGGGTGACGTATTCGTCTCAGCGTTGGTTTCTAGTCCATGTTACGGCGTGAGAATTTGAATGGCCTCAAACTGTACATTTTGCCCTCGTCGTGCATCTCTGGTTCTTTTAATATCCTCTACAGTCCCGGGTGTCCAGGATATCCCTCAAAGTACGTCGCAATCGGCGACGAAGCGTTGGTTACATAATAAAAGCAAACAAAACAAAGCGAAATCAGTCCTTAAATATACAAGTTTCTTATCATTACAGTCGCTAGTCATGGAGTGCCTTGCAGTTCCCGAGGCGTCCTTATAAAAACCCTCGAAACTTAATGAGAAAAACCGTGAAATCAAATAAATAAAAATCTTGTGAGTTGAAAAAATTTTGCAACGTCAAAAAATATTGCTGAGGTGTTTTCAAATGACGAGCAGCGGTATATTTAATCAACGTGAAAAATTTCTTCGATAAAAAATATTTTCAAAACTTCATACCTGACGTATGGCTGATCCAAAAAATCACATTTTATGTTTGAGAAAAAACTTACTAAAATAGTATAAAATATTAAATAATTAAAACTAGTAAAGCAAATTTTTCTCAAAAAATGAAAAAAAATTTTCAAATTTTAAAATTCCCGGCTTCAAGTCGGGAGCTGGCTGGGCAGCCCGCCTTTAAGTCGTTATGTGGCCGGGGTTTCTGGTCAGAATCCGACCACCATCGTCGCGCTGCGCTGGCCAGCTTCAAGCCAAGGAGCATGGCCAGGAGCTGGCCAGGGAGCCCGACCGTGGCCCGGACAAGTTCAATTTGTTGCTTTATTAGATTTAAATGATTCGGGTTTCAATTGTATGAAGAGCATAACTCACTGAATTAGGAGATCAATTTTATTATTTTTAACAGTAGAATTGGAGCGTGTCAATATATGAAATTCCACATGCCCAGCAGACAAGCAACATTAACTATTCTCACTTAGTCGTTGAGAGACAAAAAAGGTATTAAAAAAATAAATATTAAATGATTGCGAGTATTTTGACTTTAAATGTGAATAGTCCTGTTTAGAGTAAGTACATATATTACATTTTTAGACATTATATTACAAATAAAATTTCTAGTGCTACGGACTATCGAACCTACATATCTATACCTAAATCTAACGCCTAGCAGTCGGGAGTGCTAACCACTGCGCTAAACCGACAAGTTGAAACTCGTTGAAAAAGCCATCCTCATAAAGTACAGTTCAGAAAAGGCAAAGCACAAAATTTTAAGGAAATGTGATTTTTTATGAACATTAAAAATTTTTAACGACGGAACTCAGAAATTTATTCGTGAATTTTGAAAATTCATAATAATAAATTTTTTTAGCTTTCGTGTAAGGTTTGGCTTTTAGGTGTTTTATACTATTTTACAACGTTTAAGATTGATATAAAATGTAAATTTTTTCTGAATATTTGCAATTTTTCATAAAGATGGAACTTTCAATTATTTTCTTAACAAAAAAAGTTCGAATTTCAAAAAAGTATCATCGAATTTTTGTCCCAAAATGCATGGTTTGCAAGTTTGAACTTATCAAGTTTAACAACTTTATTATTGCGAATCAGCGCCCGGCCAGCTACCGTATGAACAGTCGATCATAAGATTTGTCTGATCAGAGCCCAGCCGGCTCCGACTGGGGTTTTGACATAAATTTTGCCTAGCGAGTCTCCGACCAGCGCACGGCTAGACTCTTAAAAAACAAACATAGCCCGGTCAGTCCCCGACCAGAAACCTTGTAGTACCAGGAATAACCCGCGCTATTTCCACACGGGCAGTTATCATCATAAAAAATTATTATGGATCTAAAAAAATTAAGCCTAACATTATTGTTACAAGTTGATAAAATGGTCTAAAATCATAAAAAAAAACAACAAATGAGACTTAAGTAGAAAAAAATAATTATCAATAAACCGATTCAAATGCGATTCAAATAAACGCTCCAGGATGGTAATTAATCAGTGCCAAGACTTGGCAGCCAACCAACGTTGCTTCTACTAATCGATGAAAAATAGCATCATATCCGTCAACGCAGAAAACTTATGTGATGATTGTGATATAGCTATTTAAATCATTGAAAATAATTCATCTTTAGAAGAATAAGTTTACCCTGTCATTATTTACAGGAGAGCCGCGCGTGTTCAAGGTGATGTCTCACAAAGTATGTCTGCAGCTGATGAAGGAACACACAGTGACTCAGGCACAATTGAAGAAAAAACGCAGAAAAAGAAGCGAAAATCCTAAAAGTACTTTGCACCTCTATTTCAAACCAGTCTTAATCAATTCGCCAGGATATTGTAAATGGGCAATATTACTTCGAATAACTAATTTTTAGAATTTTTTGGGCTTCGTGGTAACCACTCGCGTCGTAGTATGCCAAAGCTTTTCTAGTATTGTCCCAGTACTGGCACGCCTGTATCGCTAAACATTACAAGCCAGTACGGACATAGTTCTGGCCCAGTACAGCCAGTCAGTACTGGAACTCCGGCGGGCTGTACTGGGAGGGCCGTGTACTGCTATCTGAGATAGAAGGTCAAAACAAGATTTTCACTCGGTACGAGCAGAAACTAGCAATCATTAAATAAATATCCCTAGGCATAATCGAAGACCAACTCAAGTTTCTATTAGCGAACATATGTTTAAGGATCCGTGACGTAATTAAACTTGCCGTACTGGGAGTCCTAATTCGTCACAACCACCTCTATATAAACCAAGGGAGCCAACGATGAAGCAGTTGGTTTAAGCTCAATTTATGCTGATTTGTATCAGTTCAGAGTCTCTATCTATTTCTGCCTTCACTCTTATGACATTATTATCATATCTCCGACACCGAACATCACAATTATAGCGGACCGAGAGAACGGAAAGGATACCTAACAGAGTATCCTCATAGTACCCCCAAAGTGTCCCTTCCGTATCAAGCAACAAAAACTTAAAAACCAGCAAGATCAACTTTCAAATTTGTGAAATTCGGATTCTGCGTTAAAATTCCCATTAGAAGGTCCCTCAGTAACCGCAATAGTTTTTTTTAATAACGGTAGAAAGTTTTAAAAAAACGTAATACGTATAACGTTTGCTGACTTCTACTTACTTCGACCTTCATTTTACCTTATTAAAAGAGTACGAACAATTACTCTTCCTTTCAGCAATGAAAACCGCAGGTTTGAATTTCATCTAATAGCTGAAATATCTGTGACTTTATTTTCTATTATTCACAGGTTCCCTTTTAATAAGGGATTAAACTTCGTAGGCTAAAGCCATATTATAGTAAAAGATTTAATTGAATACTTCCAAAAATAGTCCTATGCTAGGGACTTGCAAAATAAATCATTTAATTTAAATCAGAATATAAATAATTATTCTTATTTCGCATATGGGACATCATTCCTGAACAGCCCCAACTTTAAAAGTCATATCTTCCGATTGCCTTCAAATTTTCAGAGTTTTTTTGCCTACCTGATAGAAGTATACCCACCAATTAATAGACTCTTACTACCATTCCTCCTGGAACTACAGAGGGTGAAATTTGCATCATCTGGACAAAGCGGGTTTTTTCAAATGGTCATAATTTTATTTCTACAAATAAGAATTGAATGTTATATGAGTGATTCCTGCGGGTTTTTTCATGCTCTTTTATTCCATGAAATCTATTGGTTTTAATTTTTGTAATTTTTATAAACTAATTGCCATTTAAAGTGTTTATTCAACATTTTCTACTCTTCGGGTTCTTCTGCAAAGTAAAAGCAGCCAACGTGTAGCGTTTAGAATTTTTCTGTGGATTTTTTCGGCGACTTCTTGTGTGTTTTGGTTCTTTTTCTTAGTTGTATATATTTATTAATTGTTTATCCTTCTTTGCTGTGGTTTTTGTTCATTTAGTTTAGTTTATAAGTTCGTTTTCAAGTCTCTTTGCGTATCGCTGCTTTCGAAGCAAAGGAGATCCCTAAAAACCTTTTACGTTCATCTAGCGCTGACCATGACTTCGATGCAAAGTTTTCGTAGCAGATGTGCAAATCCTTCCCGTAAGGAGAAAAATGTCAGGGAAATTGATCTAAGACTTCTAACGGAAAATCAGCCAATAGTGTTTCCTGACTTGCCGAAAGGCAGTAAAATATGTAGTGCTTGTAGAAAATAATGTAGAACTCTCAATTTACAGCCAATTGGTGGGTATACTACTATCATATAGGCAAACAAACTCTAAAAATTTGAAGGCATGACTTTTAAAGTTGGGGCAGTTCAGGAATAATGCCCCGTATGCGTAATTAGCGACCTTCGCCATTTAAAAATTTATACATTTTTTATAACATTTACTCATTAAGAATATAATATGTTCTTATGTTTTGGGTGTCGCTGAAAACGAAGCTGTTATCATAAATTCAAAACTCAAAATGGCGGATGTGTACTCTTAATTTTATCAGAAATGCTTCAATCGAATTGGAAAACCATACTTGGGGGTCTTGGAGTCGCTGATTAGGAATCCGATATCAGAAATTAAATATTGAAAATAGAAGATTCAAAATGGCGGCTCTTTATACTCTATTTCATCAAAAAATGCTCGAATCAACTTAGAGAAACATACTCGAGAGATTCTATGATCGCTGATAACGAGTCTACAATCATAATTTCAAAATACAAAATATGGGATTTATAAAAGAGTTCGTAAACTCATAATTTTGAAAAAAAAGTGCTCAAACTGACTTGAAACTTTACTTGGGGGAAATTGAATTTTTTACGTTTGTTTAATAACTTGGATTATCTGCTACTCTAAAAAATACAGTATCCCAGGATGTGCCACGTAGAGGCTCCTACTTTGATTTTACATTATTTTTGTTTTGTTTTTTTTTTCACAGAGAAAAAAACTGGGCGCACTTTAAGTCGAATATCAACCCTGAATTGAGGCGTGGCCATTTTTAGTCAAAAGGGACATTCATTAAGTTATGTAACGACATAAATTGAAGAGTACGTTTTTACGTGTAATTCAATTATATAAATAGATTTTAAAAATTATTAAATTATAAAAAGTGGTAACAAAATGATTTTATTTCGCTAAGAATTGGGAACCAAAAATATAAATATGAGAGGATTCTAATTTAACGAAAATATCAAAACAGAACATGAATATACGAAGGTGTTCAAAAAATAAGGTGATTTTGTGATTTTCTCAAAAAATATTCATTTATTCCTCAATATTTATGCTGTCCCCTCCAAAGTAATTCCCCTCAGATATAATACACTTGTGCCAACGCTTTTTCCTATCGTCGAAGCACTTCTGATAATCATTTTGTGGTATAGCCTTGAGTTCTTTCAGCGATGCAGTTTTTATCTCCTTAATCGTTGAAAATCGATGTCCTTTCAAGAATCTCTTCAGTTCTGGGAAAAGAAAAAAGTCACTGGGGGCCAAATCTGATGATTATCATTATTAACTTCATTCAACATCTCCTGAGAGATGGTCATACGATGGGTCTTTTGATCAAAAGTAAGCAGTTTTGGAACAAATTTCGCTGACACACGTGTCATGCCCAAAACGTCCGAAAAGATAGCATGGCATGAGCCAACCGATATGCCAACATCTTCAGCAACTTCTCTGATGGTAATTTGACGATTTTTAAACACCATTTCTTCCACTGCTTGAACGTTTTCATCTGTTTTTGACGTGCTGGGACGTCCAGGGCGAGGTTCGTCTTCGATATCCTCTCGGCCTTCTTGGAACAGCTTGTGCCACTTATACTCATTTTTTTTACTCAGAGTAGTCTCACCGTATGCAACTGTCAACAAATCAAGAGTTTTAAAGCACTGGACTCCATTTTTCACACAAAATTTAATGCAAACTCTGTGCGCCATTTTTTTCGAAAGAAGAAAATCGCCGAGCACACCAAACCCTCTAACCTTTTACGCCTCTGCCAGAAAAACAACACAAACTATATAGTCAACACTGTAAACCTATGATCGTGACGAGTGTACCAACCCAACAAAACAAAAAATTAAAAACTTCAATGTACGTAGCACATTAACATTGGAAATACAGATGAAAGGCAAACGTACATGTTCGAATTTTTCATCATGAGTATACATTTGCAAAAACTTTTACTCAAATGCTATAGAAAATTCCGAAAGTGAACGAATTTATTTTAATAACAGATGAGAGAAAGAGATTGTAATCGAATCATTAAAAAATTTATACCGCAAAAATCTAATCACAAGAAAATTTAATTCTGAGCAAAAGTGGACTAATGAAAGCTAATAAAATAGAGGAATAAATCGTCTTCAAAACTTTCGTTATTAAACTTCTTGCATGAATTAAATTAAATTCAATATATGTTGAAATATTTTTATTGAATTAAAATAATGCATGTTTTTTTCTTTCGATGCCAGTACAGAAAAATGTCATGTTTGTCTTCGAAATCAATAACAATGTTTTCAATGTTTTATATAATGCAATTTTTGAATTGAAGTCTTGGAAAGCAGAACCGAGCGCTCGAGCAGTAGCCAGGAGTGCGGATGACGCGCGTAAAACGCGACGAGAGACGACACATTCCGTTGCCTCTTTCGTCGCATTTTAGTCGTCTTCAATAAAAATTGTACACAATGCGTTTTCAAAAGTCTTTGAAAATAAGAATTTATTAGAGCTTGAATGCGTTTACAGTGAGCAATTTTATTCATTTTATTTCATGTATACCAAGACATTTTTTAAGAATTGATCTGGTAGTCTTATATTCATAGTTTATGAGAAAGTTATGTAATCAATGTTTCAATAATTTGGCACTGATGACGAATTTAATAAATAAAGGTTGTTTTCTTGAAACTGTCTCATCAAATGTAAATACCACAGAAGGACAAGCTTTAGGCCTATAATATCTCTAATCTACGAGATAACAACTATATTATATATTATATACTCTGCTGAAGCACCAGAACATTTCTTAATTATACAATAGATTATCAAAAATTTTCATCAGCGTATTAATATCTTTATCCTCTTATTGTAAAAATGAGGATCGTTTACGCTCTTGAATTATCCTTGGCTGTTATTTTTTATTGTATTGGTAAATATAATAATATAATATATCTATAATTCTAAGTACATTTGAGGTTATCCGTGAATAACAAGTTCGCAATATTGTCACAAAATGTCCAGGATAAACCAAAATACAAATATATACTAAAAAAATGTAATCTTCTATTTCTTCTTGCAGAATTACGTCCACAGATTAAAAGCTACCCAAATGGTACTGCTTCACATGATACTTCTGTTCCGAATTTTCGACCTGATCATTCTCGCAACGCCAGTCTTCTGTCAGACCTCATTTTTATCCTGGCACGTCCGGATCTGAATCACTTAGGACTGGATCTACTCAATCTAACACGAGGCTAACTAGGTCCAGGTCTCCTTCTGTCAGATCTTCTCATCCTGCATTATTACCCGGTAAAATGGATTCAGAATCATATGAATAATAAGGTGTTTCAAGTCATATAACATATTGGCACGATGAGCTTCAACTAACTTCAATCGAAAGGCTTTTGAAATTGGATTTAAGACTAGTCCTTGGAATAGTTTTTGGGGTATTTTTTCAATCCTCAAAGAGTTAAGATGTCGAAATCTCAATTTATTAGCATCAAGTATTGCAAAAGATTTTCTGATGAAGTTATTGAAACCTGAAATATAGTTTGTTATTCTTTAGTCATTTAAATTCTATTTGCATAAAATAATCTATTTTATTTAATGAATGGTTCTCTAAACTCTAATTTTGAGAAAAATTGCATTGTAATATGAAAATAAAGCAGAAACCCATTTTGAAAACTAAAAAATGGTATATGAAATCATAATCGAGCCAAGAATAAACATGAAAATGGTTGAAAAATTCTAGAATGGTAACTTCAAAAGAAATGTGGTCAATAATAAGATAAATCAATCTTTTGCATTAACACAAACATGTGTGAAACACAAACAAATATTTTATTTCTTAACGTTTAGTAAAACAGATATTCTTACTTATTTGTTAGATACCAGCGGGTGTGATCCACAGTTAGAAGAATTTTAACGATTAAGAAATCTTACTATATCTACGATTATTTCGAATGAAAGAACTTTAACTTCTTTCTGAATATGTTTCAAATTAACTTTTCGAATCTACAAAATATCAAAAAATACAAGCGACAAATTATTGAATTCTAAGATATTTTGCATTGCAGACAAAAAACCGGCTAGGTCTTGTCCCCACATGAGGGCCAGGACTGTCGAAATACAGCGTTTTAGAAATAAATAAGTTATCAATTCGTTATTTTATTCGTATCATTAATGCGCATAAAAATAGTATATACTATAGCTTGAAAATATTAATTCTTTATGTTTATTTGCAGAATTGGGCTCGGCGTTTAGAAATTACCCTGATGGCGAAGGCATACCTGGGTTCGAACCTTTTTTTTTCTCCCGGCAGACCTCATTCCTCTGTCAGGCCTCTTTCTTCTTCCAGGCGACTTCCTTCTTCAGGGCCTTCTTCTGATGTACTAAGATTTATTCGGCTCATTCCACGTAGTAACCCTTACCAGTCATTTGAATTTCGAAAATACGTCTTTCGTAGCGATGAATTAATTGTTGTTAAATTAGGATTTAATACATATGAACATTTTGAAAACCAAGAACTCACGGTTCTATCAACATCCAATGGTGACGTTTTTGCAGTATTCGAAGACAGTACTGGTATTCTTCGTGGAATATTCAATAATAAGAAAAAGCGTGTAAAAGTAAACATGGAAAGCAGAAAGTTTCGGGTAATGAAGCTGGAAGAAATTAAAGAATGCCCAGTTGACCACCAAATCAAGCCAGACAATTTCGAAGTAGTGTACGCGTAAATCCGTATTCTTTACGTTTACATCATCAATTCAATTTAAAAAAATGTTAAAGAAAAATAAAATGTTGTCATTAAGGGGGTCGACCCATGTAAGGGCTTGAAAAAATCGATTTTTCGTTTGTTTGCTTAAATGGAAGCTTGGAATCCCAAAAGCATGCTGCAAAAGTTTCAGAGTCTTCTCGGTTTCGCATTTTTCAACATTGCTGGCAAGATAAGTCAAATAGTATTTGACTGATTGAGTTCTCCTTGCACATGCATATAGTTAAAATGATTATCTTTCTTTTGGAATACGTTAAACGCCAAAAAATTCTTTTTAAACAATTATTCTTAAACAATTCCATGCAAAATTTTGGATAAAAATCAACATTTTTGTTGAAACTGATAGAAATATAGTTCTAATATTATAAGCTTAATTGAATAAGCAGAGTATTTTATAAACCAAAAGTTTTATTATTCATAAAATAATAAGTTGACATAACAGGACTAGTGACAGACAAGACAAAATCAAAACACGATAGAACCTTGTTATTAAGATACAACATGAAATTGGTTTGAATCTTGATGGAACGCTAATTTGAACTCTAACACTCCCCCTCAAATATAGCGAGCCTTTTATCTTCCAATGATTTCATGCCAAGTAAATGTAAAAACTTCCAATGTTTAATTCGTGGTAGCCCTTTTGTAAATATATGCGCAATCATTTCTGTAGAAGATAAGCGTTTCACCTTGATGTAACCCTTACTTAAGATATTTCGGATATAATGATATCTAATATCTATATGCTTAGTTTTAGGATGAAACATTCTATTTTCAGCCAAAAATTGGGCTCCAATGTTGTCATTATTCAATAGAATATTGGAAAATTCCTTGAAACCAAGTTCCAGAAGGAATTCACGTAGATAACAGGCCTCTTTGGTAGCCTCGGTCAAAGCCATATATTCTGCTTCAGTTGAGGATAGTGCAACGGTACGTTGTTTCCTAGCTTCCCAAGTTACTGCAGCACCACTTAAAATAAAAGTGAATCCGGTATATGAACGTCTGTCCACAATGCAGCTACCCCAGTGAGCATCTACATATCCTATAAGGTCCTTTGAACTCGTTTCGCCGCTGTCCAATGTTGCTCTTCATGACATGCATTAAATTGGCTTAAGTTGCTAACAACAAATGATATGTCTGGTCGAGTAGCAACTGCTAGGTAGTTCAATACTCCTATAAGTTCTTCATACGGTCTTGCTTTATCTGTTTGAATGGTTTTCTTCTCGCCTTTTGTTAACTTGACGTTTTGATCCACTGACGTTGTGACGGAATTTGAATCATTCGTGTTAAAGCGTTTTAGTATATCTCGAATGTAGCCTTTTTGAGATATACTTATGCAATTCTTTCCTTGTGAAATCTCAATGCCTAGGCAATAATGAGCTTTTCCCGGGTCTTTTACGCCAAAATTTCCTGTTAACTTCTTCTGTATAAATTCAAGATTGGATAGGCTTCGATAGGCGATGAGGCTATCATCCACATAGATAAGAACTAGTATAATTTCTCCCCCTCGTTGCATAGAATATATACAAGGATCAGCATTCATTGGTTTTAATCCAATACTTTGAAGATGTTCATCAAAGCGCTTATGCCATTGGTGACCTGCTTGTTTTAAACCATAGAGGGATCTTTGCAATGAACATACCTTGTTTCCTCCTTGACGATCCTTGTGCATCTGTTTTGCATTTTCTGCAATTTTATCTTTTTGTTTTCTTGATAAAATTTGTTCTAAGGATTCTTCTAGGAGTTTGGGTACGTCCATAAAGATTTCTTCTTCAATTTTTCCATTTAAATATGCTGTGGTGATGTCTAATTGATGAATTTTTAATTCTTCTCGAACAGCCAGTGCCAAAAGCAACCTAACTGAACTTAGACGAGCCACTGGAGCAAAAGTATCGTTGAAATCTATACCTGGGCGTTGGGTAAATCCCTGTGCAACGACTCGAGCCTTCCTCCTTTCGATACTACCATCAGGGTTGTATTTATTTCGGAGTATTGTTCTGCATCCTATGACATTTCGGTTCTTGGGTCTTTCCACGATTTTCCAGGTATTGTGTTTTAGAAGAGACTCTATTTCTTCAGTGATCGCGTCTTTCCAAGATTTCGAATCTGGTCCACTTAGAGCCAGTTTCCAAGGAATTTCGGTAGCTATATTCGCGTAATCTTTAACGATGTTCATGAGAACACAATTTTCTTCTTCCCTTTCCATTTCTTTTCCTATATTTGGCACGTCTTCTTGAGGTTGTATCATAGAGTACTGCTTCTTAGGACGTCCTTTGTTTCCAGTCCTAAGGATTTTTGGTCTTCCTGGTCCTCTTCTTAGATCTCCTTCCGCTTCAAGGAGTCCCTCTTCTTCTATTTGATTCTGTCTTTCTTCTATATATTCTTCTTCGAGTAAATCTTCAGGAAAGATGGGTCTCTCTTCTTCAGGAAAATATTCATTTTCTTTCATGTAAGGAATTTGTTGTTCTGGTTCTTGGTTTTCCGTGATGTTCGGTCCGATTTCAATTTCTTGAGGTATAGGTTCTTTTATCGAAGAATTAGCTGCGATTGATTCATTAGGGAAATTCATTTGTGGGATGAAATCTTCAAAATTTCCTTGATTTTCAATTTCATTCATAAATCTAATATCTCTCGCAATGACTACTTTTTGGTCTGTTGGCAACCAAACTCGGTAACCTTTGGAATCTTCACTATAACCCAGAAAAATGCATTTCTTACCAGGAGGTTCCATTTTTCCTCTCGAGATATTTTTGTCAACGACTACTGCCTTTTCTCCAAAGATTCGTAAGTGTTTTAGGTCCGGGAGATTTCCTGTCCATTTTTCGAATGGGGTTCTTCCGTCAAGTGCTTTTGTAGGACATCGGTTCCTGATGTAGTTTGCTGTAAGAATAGCTTCAGCCCAGAAAGATGGTGGGAGACCTGATTGTAGGAGTATGGCAACGTGCAATTTCTACAAGACTTCGATTTTTTCTTTCGGCAATTCCATTTGGTTGCGGCGTATAAGGTACAGTAAGACGACGCTTGATGCCTTCTTGTTTCAGGAAGTAATCGAACTCTTTGCTGAGAAACTCCCCTCCATTGTCAGTTTGAAAAGCTTTAATTTGAACACCTTTCTGCTTCTCCGAAAAACTTTTTTATTCTTTAAAAGCTTGAAGGACATCGCTTTTCTTACGTAAAAATCTAATTTCACACCATGGCGAACTGTCGTCAATAAAGGTAATAAAATATTTAGCTTTTCCCTTGGATTCTGTTCGCATTTGACCACATAGATCTAAATGCAAAATTTCTAGGATTTTTGTACATTCATTTAAATGTTTCGGAAAAGGAAGAGAAGTAATCTTACCCTGTAAGCAAATTTCGCATGGTGGAATAGAAGATTCATTTGTCTACGTCATTGCAGTTGCGACTTCGTTTTTCTTCATTTGGAAAAGATCGTGTTGATTCAAATGAGCTAATCGTTCGTGCCAAATCATTTCTTGCGTTTTCCGAAGATCATTTGATGCCATGCATGTTCCTTCTTCATTTCTTTCTCTTATGTAGTACAAATCTCCCATCCTGTCGGCGACCATTTTCACTTTTCCGTTTTCATCTTTCACAATAGCAATTTTCTTCTTAATAGTGACTTCGTTATCTGTATCAGTTATCTTTACGACGGACATAAGGTTTGTCCGAAGATCAGGTACAAATAGTGTATTATCCAAACGTATACCTTTTACTGTTTTCCCGTCTGGAACCACTATTCTAACGGCACCTTTCGCTCTCACGTCAGTCGATGCATCACTAGCGAGGTGTAGTTTTTTATGTGGAGTATTTTCGAAATTTATGAAAATATTTTCATCCTTACATAGATGCGAAGTGCATCCACTATCGAAACACCACTTTTCATTCTGTGAGCCCATTCCTGCACCAAGGGCAATAGATTTTTCTGCGGATACTAGAAAAGCTTCATCCTCAGCAACGGAGGCCTTTTCTTTCTTTTCTGGACAATCAGCGGCCTTG
>NC_046657.1:7667695-7677631 GCF_010883055.1 Belonocnema kinseyi
TTGATCACTTTCTTTGACTTTTTGTTGCCTGGTGTCAATTTCATCAAGGATTTTCTGCTTTAGAGTTTCTGGATCTGGTAACTGAGTCTGGGCAACGATGGCGCATCGAAGGTTATCGTAGCTTTCAGGAAGACTGAGTAAAAGCATGATTGATTGCTGTTGATTTCCAAATTGAAAATCTAATTCCGATAATTCGTCGATAATTCCAAAAAATTCACTCATTTTCTCGGAAATATCACCAGTTGCATCCATCTTGTACGATGTCAAGCGTTAACACAGAGAGACTTTTCTCGCTGGTGCCCTTGATTTGTAGATCGTTTCCAGTTTTAACCAAATATCCCTCGAAGTTTCGCAACCTTTTATATTGTTTAGTTCCTTCGAGCTGATAGGTAATATCAAATCTGCCTTTGCCTTTTCGTCGTTGTCGATCTATGTTTACACTGCAGCCGCATTTGCTTCCGTGTCTTCCGATTTTGTTTTCTTCTTGTTCACGTACCCGCATATTCCATTTTTGGTTCATACGGCTTGAGCTTTCGTTTTCCATGTATTATAATTTTGATTCGTCAACGTTTCCAAACGTGCAGAGTTCGTAGATGATTCCATATTTTTCGTTTTATTGTCAAGCGTAAAGTTCCACTTAATTCCGAGAATTATAATACACGAACTTTTATTTTTTTTATTTTCGTTTTTGGTTTATATACTACAAAAGCCACCTGGGCCCATAACCTGATAGAAATATAGTTCTAATATTATAAGCTTAATTGAATAAGCAGAGTATTTTATAAACCAAAAGTTTTATTATTCATAAAATAATAAGTTGACATAATAGGACTAGTGACAGACAAGACAAAATCAAAACACGATAGAACCTTGTTATTAAGATACAACATGAAATTGGTTTGAATCTTGATGAAACGCTAATTTGAACTCTAACAGAAACGGCAGCCATTTTGTCAAAAATGATCATTTTGCAACTTTTTTTGGTTCAGAAAGGAACTATGAATATAAACTGCAAGCAACTTTTTTGTTTTGTGTGTCAGTCTAATTTGTAAGAAAATAATGTGCGGGCAATTTGACATCTCTCGGCTTGACATGTTGGAGGTCCGCCCTTATAATTAAAAATTGTATGAATATTTATTCCTGAAAAAAAAACTTATTTTGTAGTTCACGAGTTCCTTAATAACCACAATTTTTTGGAAAGATTCGTTATATTCTTCAGCCCCAAAAAAATCCCAAAATATACCCTTATTCTTGGGTTGTTACATGGGTTGCCCCCCTTAAGCAGAAGTCGAATAAAAATGTTACCTGTAACTGGTAATTACGTTAAGAATTTAATTTATGATCCCCTATCATTTTTTTCGCAGTCTTTTGTCATTATACTAATGTAGAACTTTTATAGTCTTTACTCAATACACGAGAAAATGTGATACCTGATATCTATGTTTTTGGCCAGGGCAATAAATTTGGTGGAATATAAAACTTGACGTAAAATGAAACACGGGCGAATGTGACATACAGGGTAATGTGACAGATAGGGTCTATCTTTTTAGTTACGGTATTATATTTAGTACAATATTGTATCATAGTGGCGGCACTCCTATATATTGGTTTGAAGACTTATGTTTTTAGCTCCGGGGCTACCGCTAGATGGCGCTGATAGTTAGTGGAACTTAAAGTACGCATGTGGAATTTGAAATGCTCATATGCACCTTTCATTGATGCAGGAGGGCTTCAAAACGATCTCTGTCAGGAACGGATGGGACATTTGCATAACCTTGAAATTGTGCAGATTCCAAAATTTATTTAAAGTAAATAATTTTCATGTTATGAGACGAAAAAGAGGATAACGGATGGGTCTCGTATGGGACGTACTTCCACACTTACCTTTCCTTTTAGTCAGAACTCTGAGAATTGAGAATGGTTATGACACTAATTTTTTTAAATAGATTTGTCCGTTGATTTTTTTATACATGTAAATTTTGAAAATATGTGAAATAGAATTTGTGATAAAATTTTTCTTTTAGGTATAGGATTGGACATATACAATTAGGATGTTCGTTTTCAGGCCTTACAGATAATATATCTTCAATATGAACTAGGAATTGAAAGGAGTAGGATTGAAATAAGTTACTAAAGTTTTAAATCAAGAAGAGAATAAATTTTATTACCAAAACATCAGTGTTAAAACGTTTATTCGTCGTAAATTTTTGACGTCTAAATCTATAAAATTATTACTAATATTACACTACTTTAAGATGTGCTTAAGCCTAAGACAGTCTTAGATTCTTTAGGTGTCACTTGTACTTTTAAAACATTATTCCACATCGCATGAAGGAACTTTTTATTCTGTAAGATACGTTCCATCGGTACGTAATAATGGTAGTTTTTTTATAGAAAAAAAAATCAGACGTTTAAGAAGTGGAAATTATTATTTAATAATTGCCTCGATAACTTTTAAAAACATCTAAACTGCATATTTAGAATAATCTAAATTATCACCTACGATAGCTGCAGATTTAACTTTTCCATGACTCCAAATACAGTTAGTGAAAATCGTTACTTGCCCCTGTTTCCAATATATACTTTGTATCTGATTTTGAGCTGAGATAGTGGCATTTTCGGCGAAATTAAACTATATAACAACTTCACATTCATCCTGCCGGTTTTTACAATATTCAAAATATTCCGACTGCATATTTTTAAAATAACAATGCTTTTTAAAAGCTACAAGTTCTTCATTTGTTTCTTATAATATGTGGTCTAACTGAAACTTTTCTTCTGTCATTTGCAAAAATCCATCTATATTTTCCCATTTCTTAAAATTAACTTTACATACGCACACATTATGAAACATCTGCTTTAACAGAAAAATATATTAAGGTCTCCATGAATAAAAAGTTAATAATGAAACATTTACCTTAGGATATCGATTCTTAAATTTAAAATTATCCTCGGTCACTGTCATCAACAGGTGCCTGATTGGTATCCATTGTTTAACTCTTGTTTTTCATCTCGTACAGTTTTTAAGTCGTGTTTCCCCGGAGCTTGACGGCTTGTATCATCCGAACAGTATAAATCATCAACCAACTTACGTCGATCACTTTCCACCATGAACTTGCTTTTGTGATCTTCTGATACAATATATCCCGGAATAACTCCGTAACAACTGCTTGCTTCTTAGTAGGTCCCAGTTCCCCCTTCTTATTAGGTCCCTTAGTAGGCCCCAGTGAAATAAAAATATCTTGGAGACTGTGATAGCGTAACTAAGAAAAATACAAAGTAAAAATGTCTTGGAGCCTGTCACAACGTACCCAAGAAAACAAAAAATAAAAATGCCTTAGGGCCTATGACAACGTACCCAAGAAAAATACAAAATAAAAATGTCTTGAACGCTGTATAAGCGTACCCAGATTCCAAAACTACAAACCTTTCTCTTTACAGAGCATGTGCCAGACTCGAAAGGATGATCCGGCTGTGGACTTAAGCTTCCCTTAGTCCACATCAAGTGTCTCATTTCGTACCTCACCTGCCTTGTTATGACCTCTTTATTTGCGGTGAATTGAGGGAGAGAGGATCTCGAACTACCTGCACGGAGAAAAAAGGCCTGAAACTCCTTAGGTGTTGCGCCAGAATGAGAACCATTCCGGAATGATCCCTAGGATTACCAGACATCCGCCTTTTCAGTTCCGTGTCCTCCTTGTCCGCTTTTTGTGTTTCGCCGCGCCATACCCCAAGGGAGTCTTTGGCTATATATATATAATTAAAAGTTTGACATTAGGACAACCACAGGATTTCGCCGGGAGTGGGTGCTAATCTGATAAACTGCACCCGATCCCAGCGAAATCGGGGTAAGATTTCAGCCATAACCACGTCTCACGATCGTGGGATATAGGTGGTTACAGTCTGTAACGGAATCAATATGACGATACGGCAAAAATCTCGTGCACCCTGAGGACACGGAGACACCCAAGGATGGACGCTTTCTGCATTTTTCCCGCCAGTGTTTTAGCATATTGTTCACACGCAGGGATGCTTTTCAGGCTACTCACCAATGAAAGCTTGGCACCTTCAACAGCGCCGACTATAAGGACGATTAGTAGAACAGAATATTCAGGGTACAATCGTGGAAACTTCCTTATAAGGTCTCTATATCTCTCTTTCTTATCATTCTCCTTAGCTATGATGTTTTTGTCAGCTGGTGCCGAAAATTCGATACCAAACATGGTTCGCTTTTCGAGGTCAAGAAGAACCATGTCAGGCCTCGATTGTGCAAGAGAAACCATTGTCGAGAATGTAAAGTTCCAGTGTATCCGGCACTTTTCATTCTCGACAATCGATTCTATTTCCCTAGGAGCATTTAGAGGAGCGATAATAAGGTTAATGCCGTAAGAGTGACAAATATGGTCATAAAACACTCTTAGTGCCGCATTGTGCCCTTGAATGTAGGTTGTTCTCGCATGAGTTGTACAACTAGATAGTATGTGTAATAACTGCTCGGGGTGTGCATGGCACGCCCTGCAGCTATCGTCAAGAATGTCTTGGCCCAAAATGTGGCGTCGGCATATTAAGGTGGAAATGACACAGTCTTGACCTGCTAAAATAAAACCCTCCATTCCAGACTTCAATCCGGGTGATTTAAGAAAAGCAAAAGTTAGCTCACACGACATTGACTGATCCTCCACATTTCTGTGGAAGATCGGGTGCTTTCTTAATCCGAGCTTTCAGGTGTGAGTACTCGAGATAGATCAGATTTGATGCATTTCGCTTACCCCTAATACTAAAGTCAAGTCCGAGTGTTTCAGCAGTCTCCTCCGCTACTTTATACAAAAACGAAGAATGCATGCTTTTGTTCATGTGTATAACCTTTCGTGTCCCGATATGAAGGGATCTGAGCTCGTTCTTCGTCCATGGTACAACTCCAAATGAATAGAGTACTACCGGGACGGCAAGCATGTTCGTTGCAGATACTTTGTTCCTCACCGACGTTTCCGAAGACCAAATCTGCTAGTTGAGACGTTTGTATCTGCTCCGGAGAGTATCCTTTATAGATATCACATCCTGAATGCGGCTCTGTGGCACGCGCAGGTATGTATAAGTCTCTCCAGCGCAAAGGTGTCGTATAGCGCTTCTATCGACGAGTTCAGGGTCTTCAGGGATGCCATCAGGTTTTTCTCGCTTCAAATAAACCTTGGCGCGTTTGTTTAACCCAAATTCCATTCCTATTTGCTCAGTATAATGTTCGACATTCCCTAGAGCCAGATGTAGTTGCTCTTTGTTTTTAGCATAAATCTTAAGATTGCCCATGTAAAATACATAAGTGACCTTGTACTTTCGAACTGCAAGTTTGCAGCAAAAGTATCCATCGAAATGACGAAGTGCTAAAGATAGTGGAAATAATATGAGGCAAAAGAGGATATTGCCCTGAAAGACAACTCTCTGAAAGGTGACCTTGTTAGTTGTCACACGATTTTTTTTAGATGAGATAGTGAATCTGGTTTTTCAAAGCAGCATCAATCTCTCTATGCACCTCACGATTTGCCGATGAACCTTTAAGCTTTCCAAAAGACGAACAATCCTGTCGTTTTGGATAGATGTGAATATCTCATACAGTGCCTTGATACCATCTGGTCCCGAAGCGGAATAGTTCTTCATCCCTCTTAATACTTTTTTCACCTCCTCGGTAGTAATGGGTGAGCATTCTTTATCCGGTGTTATAAGGGCATCAAACAGCTCCTTGAAGATATTTATGTTCTTTGAGTCTTCGTCCAGGCTATGCTGCACGACGTAGACTTCTCTCCAAAATACTTCGACCTTCTCTGGTTTGGACGGGTGGTCATCAGTAACTGGAGGGTCTTGGAAGAGTGAAGATGGGTCAGAGAGAAACTGCTGATTTTCTCTGACCCGCCACTCTCTCCGCTGTAGACATCTCTTAGCGTCAGATAATATCCGTATTCTCTCAACAATATGCTGTCTGATAGTCAGCAGCTTTGACTTGTTAAGTGTGTGATGACGGGTCCGTAGTTCGCGCGCAAACTTTCGAACCTTGGCCAAATGCATTTTTATTTGTGAATAATTTGATGCATAATCTTTGGTCGATTTAGTATAAAAGACTCGCATTAATCTATTGTAATCATTGGCAACTCGGGCCTTCTAAATCTATGAAGCTAAGACTTTTTTTTATTATTTTATTCGAATTCTCATTATATTCTTTAATCATATAATTACTAAGTTCATTAGATATTTTTATTTAATTTTCTCACTTTTCATTAACTTATTTTCAATTATCTCTGGGGATCTAAATTATTTCTACAAGATCTTTCCTTCAAAAATGGATTCTTACTCTGATAAAGTGTGGTGAAATTTAAATTCTAATATTTATTTCGCAAATACACTTGTATAAAGAAGAGGATCACAGGAAGATCCAATAAAAATTTAATTTCTCTAATGAACATAGAATTCAGAAATAGCAAATGCCCGATTTAAATTATTTCACCATTATTGAAGGCTCTCAGAAGCTAAATAAAATTGACGATTTCACACGGAAATCTCTCAAAATCGGTTTTAAAGTAAGAGTGTCTTTTAATGAATATGGTGGGTGATAAATCTCCTTTGTAGACCTATGGACAACTCAACGCTGTAAAGAAGATGTTAAAATAGGCACTTTTGAGAGCTGGATATTTTAACTGTCTCCACTCTAGGTTTTATTCGAATAGAAGAGACAGAAGATGAATCTTCAAGCTCTCCTTCTAATTTTTGACCTCCGATCTGAGCTTTTCAGCTGCAAGATCCCAACTCCCGTTTTTCGGCTGTCTGGCCCTTTTTATACCCCTTCACTCCCACGCACTCTCAAACTTACGTAATATCGTACGAGTGGGAGTCGTTGGAATCTGTGCTCTCATCTTTCTCCTGCGAAAGCATCCTTTCAGAGGACTTTTACAGGAGAGTCTTTTTGCCTAATTTTAGGCTAGCCCTTGTAAATTGCAGATTACAATATATTGTAATGAACTTTTCGAGACTAAATATGTAAAATAAGAAAACTTCCCGGGATCTCGTCAAAATCAGTACCATAGATTCTTAACGTCACGCGTACGGAACTAGTAAACTACCCTTAAGCCAATACCGCCAACTTAGACATCAAGTTACTTAAATTAAGATAGTTAGTAAAAAATCGAATTGATTTAAAAAGAGGAACCCGACCTAGTCTAGTTAAATATAGGAAGTAAGTAACGAACCACAATTGTGAGAGGTCGGAGTCGACGGGAAGGGTGTTAGAAGAGCATCAGGGCAGTACACCGGTGGGAACGACGATCAGAAGCCCCCAGAAACCATAGCACCCGGTCAGAGACAGGAGGAACACTACGACGAAAACACCGACATTATGAACTGTTTAAAAGTTCATAAACATCGAGCAGGCAGCATCGTGAATCAGCTGTTCACCCAAAAACCGTAGGTAGAGAGGCCGAAAAATAGCGGCACAGCGCAACAGGTCTGTGCAACTACGAGAGGTAACGCCAATCAAACACCATCACGGCCGTCGGCCATGTTCAACGAAGAGAGGGGCCGAACAGAATCAACGATCAAGCGCAAGCAGTACGGCGCAGTAGTTCCGCGGTGAACGGCGAGTGGCAGCACCAAATGCATCATGGGGTAACATCGAATGAAACCCAAAAGGCTTCCTTGTCAAAACCCATCTAATCTTTCTTCATTCAAAAAAACACACCGCTCTCTCTCTGTAAATTTGGGCTGCGGAAAGAACTCTTGGATTTCACACTGTCAATGGATTGCACCGGAACTTTATTGCGCAAAATTTTTACTGGTTCTAAAATCGGCAAAAAAGTTGCGTGCGCTTGCACGAAAACTGAAGCTATTGTAAGTGGCGTTTTAGCTTCTCACTCTATTGAGATTCTCGTGAAAGATTTTTAAAACGCTTCTCACTTTAGCATTGGTACTGATAGTAATTACGATAGTGATCATAATTTTTTTCCATTAATTTTTCAGTATTTCAATCACACTAAAGGTGGGATGGAACACAAAATTTTGGATTTGAAAGAAACGACAAACAAGAAAGCCTTTACTATTGCTGATTTGATCAAAAATCTATTGGAAAAATATGATATTTCGGAGAAATTGACTTCTGTCTCCAAGGCCATTTGAAGGCAACCCGCACACTTGCCTGAAAGCGAGAGTTTGGTGTAATTGATTCTGTACTTAAGTCTTTGCGCAACAGATTTAAACACAAATTTGTGCCTTTGAAAGTTAAAAGTTTCCTTTCGAAAAACAGAAGTGAAGGCCAGGATGCTGAATGCAATCCTTTTGAAAAACAAATTTTTAACGTTTATAATCAAGCAGTTTCGTACTTGTAAAAATGGAACCATTCACTTGCAGGATTTCGCGTTTTCCGTTGGCTCAATTTCAAGCACGGACATCAGATTGAAATGTCGTCTATCGAGGAAACTGTTTTTTATTTAGCGATAGAACGTGTGATCATTGACGACTCTCTACTTTCTGATCAAATCATAAATTCAATTGAGTTTTTAAACTTAGAAAAAGGATTCTAAATTTATAATAATTAAAGCAATGATAAAATCTGTGTGTTCTTCGCTGGAAATAAAAATGTTGCATCGTATAATGAAATTTTGAAAATTTCTAAATTTTTCTTTGTTATCCCCGCTTCCAATGCAACAGTTCAGTGCATCATTTCGCATATAGAATCTGAATGGACTAATGAGCGAAATCGATTGTCTGTACCGACCGTATGTGATAGAATTCCGTCCAGTTCAATTTCAAAGACTTCGAATGTAAAGATTTAATCCCAGGTTCAGCTGGAGATATCACTGTTTTTAACCGGAAATATTCCAGTCACACAAGACGATTTCTATTCGCGTTATAGATTATCTGATTACTGTTATTAATTATTGGCGATATGTGCTCTATGGTTTTTAGTTAGAAGTGATTTTTTAAAAACTATGGAAAAAGATAGAAATTTCCTGCTTCGAAATTTTTACAAGTAAAATTGACTATTTTAATTATTTGTGGGTTTTACAGAAGTTGATGGTAAGTAATCGTGAGTAACATGTAACGAAAGTCAACCACCTTTGTTCTTCGTAAAAAAAGGCCAATCTTAAGTATCAATGTTATTGAATGAAATATCTTTTTCTCTGATGGAACAATGAAAAAATCGAACGCAACCTTGTAGAAATTTCACGTAAAACCTATGCAAACGCACCCCTAATCTCAAAATTTGCACAAACTATAGATAAATTTTCATCAAGGTTGCGTCTCACGCAAATCTTAAATTGACACGGTTATTCATAAAGAAAGAAAATGTTTGAATCGCCAGAAACAGCTCCTTATCCTTCTCCTTACAAATTATATAATTCTTGAAGAAATGCTAAAGAAATTTAACATTGCATTGCTTGTATAAGTATGATACGAGGATAGTTCAATAAGTCCTTAGAATGAAGTATAAAAACAATTTTTTTGAGGTAAATTTTTTTTTTATTTTTCAACATAATCTCCTTGGAGCTCTATACACTTGGTCTATCGCTTTTCAAGTTTTTTTAATCCTTCAGAAAAGTGCGTTTTCGGAAGTTCCTCAAAATAAGCACTTACAGAGGCAATGACGTCTTCGTTGTCTGGAAATCTCTGTCCACCGAGCCATTTTTTCAAGTTTGGAAATAAGAAAAAGTCACTGGGGGCTAAATCTGGTGAATACGGTGAGTGTTCGACCAATTCGAATTTTAGTTCTTCAATTTTAGCCATTGAAACGAAGCATGTGTGAACTCGGGCATTGTCGTGATAAAAAAGAATTTTTTTTCTCGACAAATGTGGTCGTTTTTTTTAAATTTCTTCTTTCAGCTGCTCTAATAACGATGCATAATATTCACCAGTGATTGTTTTACCCTTTTCCAAGTAGTCAATAAGTATAATTCCACG
>NC_046657.1:7677731-7685765 GCF_010883055.1 Belonocnema kinseyi
ATCTAGTCGGGAGTGGTGCTGACTGAAAACAGATGATTTGGAGCGATTCGCGCGCCATCTGTTGGTCATTCTAAGGACTTATTGAACTACCCTCGTACAATGTACATCGTACTTACATAGCGTGGTTAGGAACCGAAACAGATTTGCTTTGGTTCTGATTCCGGTTTCGTTCCGGGCTTGCAACGTCCCGCATTTGATTCGTTCCGAACCTAAAAGGAATTACAGTGCTTGTTTCGGGTTCTGCACCGAGCCAGGAACGCTCGGATCCCGGAACGTTCTAGAGCTGGATTCATTCCGGATCCGGAATGTTTCGGCCCGGATCCTATTTAGAACCTGAACGACGATATACAGTGATTCACAACCCTGCTATTTTCTTATCTCACTTCGTTTTTTAAAAAACTTAATTTTTCGAGTTTAAGAGGTAAACGTTAGAACAGATAAATATCATGAAACTGTAAAAATAATGTTTTTCAAACAAACAAACATCGAAGAGAAATTTAATATTATATTTAATTAATATTCAGAGAAACGGCTCGGGTGAGGATTTTGTTTCTTATTAGAAACTAGTTACAGGGCATCCCAGATAAAAAATCCAGATTGGTATTTCTATTTTTGGGCTGAAGTTATTTCATCCGAGCCATGAAACATTTTAAATTTGACAAAGTAGTTCAACATTAAGAAAATTAGTCGAATTAAAGAAAAACTAATTTTTAATGAAATAGTTCATTTTTCAAATAGAAAAAATAAATTTGAAAGCAGACATCGAATAGTTTAATTTTCAGTTCGAAAAGTAAATTTTGAAACAAAAAAAAAGACGAATTTAAAAAAAAAATAGTCAAATTCGTTTGAGTTGAATTGTCAACCAAAAAAAATGTTGTAGTCTAGAAAGAAAATATGTAACCAAATTTTCATTTATTGAAGTTAAAAAACTTCAAATTAAATTACAGAGTTTCCTAATAGCTTAAACCTAATATATCAATGTGTATTTAATTATTATATGAACAGTAAATCCTTAAACCCTATTCCATCTGCATCCGGAATTTTATAAGAAGCACTCGCATTGGCTTAAAAATTTTAATCAGAGAAGTGAAACACTGCAAAAACCAAGCCCAATATCTGAGTTTGAATGTAGAAATTCTGTAGCATTGAGTGCTCACATCCATCCTCAGCGTCAAACCTCCTGCTCGAAAGCAGTTAAACCGCGGGGTACATATAACTTAGAATTTTGGGCGTACACAGATTGCATGATTGCAATTTATTTCAGGTTATTGTAAATTATTACAAGTAATTGCAATTGATTGCAAGTGACTATAGTAAATTCAGCTGATCTCAATTCAATGCAGTGAGTTCCAGTGATTGTAGAGTCAATTTTGAGTGACTGCAGTGATTTAATGGTGTAATCCGAGTAATTGCAGTGATTTCTCAGTAAATCAGGAGTGATCGCAGTGATTCAACGGTTAATTGCGAGTGATTGCAGTGATTAAACGGCGAATTGTGAATGAGTGCAGTTTTTTTGGGTAAATTATGAGACATTTTTGATGATTTCGAGCGCATGTAAAGTAATTTCAATTTCATTCAAAGACATTTCCAATTGGCGTCTCCTTAAGACTTCTTATTCTCTGAAGGAGACAGAGTTTAAAAAAAAATTTAAGAAAACAAATTTTAGGCGGGTATGCCTGCCCAATATATAATTTTTATTTATTTTGATATTATGACCCATTAAATCACGTTAGAATTTTTTCTTTTAAACAGAAGCTCATAAGATTTGAATAATATATAAAAATAATATAGACATTCGTGTTAAATTATACGCAATTTGCCAATCAGAGATTTATTCAAGCACCTATATCATAACCTAAAAAAGTGTTTAAACTGTGATGAAATGGAATGAATGGGAGGCCAGTGATGGAAGAACGCGGATATCTCTGACATGCGCAGTAGTGACTCCTCACACCCCTCCCCAGAGGGTTTTAAGACTTGCAAAAATGGTGAAATAAATTACCTCGATAGATCGCTTGAGAATTACATATAGAATACATTTTTACAAACCAGATTAATCGGAATCGTTCGAATGGGACACTTGTTTATTTGTACTTGACTAGAATCAGTAAATCACGAACCGATAACACGCTGATACTTTTACTACTGTTCTCTTGCCGCCGATTGCGTATAAACCACAGCGTATATAGTCAAGGTGGGGCAAGCACGACTCGCGTATTGTTTACAAACTTCAAATAGGTAGACTTGAGTTCCATGAAATGTCATACAGTGTATACTTACTGATTTATGTGTGAACTTTCATACTGCATATATTAACTTATTTGATTTTGAAATTTGCAATTTCCATTAGTATACTTTGTACAATTTTGTAAATATCATATAATTATAATAAAATTATTTGTAAATTGTTATACATTTGGGCATAAATAAAATATATTTCATTTTCCAATTGAATTTTATTTATGAAAGACCAATCTGTATTACTTTCTGTCTATATACAACAAATTCACGGAATTAATATTTTTAATATTTTTTTTCTATGAAAAAATTCGAAAGTCATTGATATTTCAAAAAACTGAGCTTGTATGGAGTTCTGGTTTGTAAAAATGTATTCTATATGTAATTCTCAAGCGATCTATCGAGGTAATTTATTTCGCCATTTTTGCAAGTCTTAAAACTCTCTGGGGAGGGGTGTGTCCTGTGTATTTTTAAGTTGACACATTGGGGTACATAACCTAAAAATACGCAGGAATCACTACTGCGCATGTCACCATTGTATAGAAAAGGTGATTTACCTTGATTGCCGAAATATTCGTAAAAGCTGTCGACGTAGAAGTTGTTTTGGTCATATTATGACAGTTTGCATCCATTGTCTTAACTTGGAAAATTTATGTAGATTTATACATATATTAATATATTTGTATCATAATAAGAACTTATATCACAAAAACTTTTAGGTGTACATACGCATATATATGCAGACAGAAGCTAATATAGTGACCGACATAGAGCATAGCTCTGATGTAACGGATGACAAATATAGGCATTTAAATTGTGACGTCATCTGGCAAGATTTCTGCACGTCGAGGGCCAAGCAATAATACCAATTTCATGGGACAATACTTTATTTTTTTTAATTTCTCGCAATTCCCTGTATTAAATTCGGATAATTCATAATATTCATGCATAGTATATAAACTTACTAAATAGATTTTTTAAGTGAAAATTAAAAATGTAAAATTTCATTTTGTGAGAAAATCTATTTGATCTCAAAATGATTGCATTGAATTGCAGGGTGAATATAGGTGATCGCAAACTGATTGCACGTGATTTTACGTGATTCACGTGATTGCAGAGTGCATTTAGATTATTCCAGAGTCATTTCAAGTGATCCCAAGGTTATTGCAAAGTTATTTCAATAAAGTTGTTCACTGATTGCAAGAGTTCTGTACACCTCGATTTAAACGCAGTGAATATGCAATTAAGCCAGAACCCCGAACGGAAATCCATCCGAACGCTAACCGCGCCCGTCTGTCCTCAACACTTTAGATATTAAATAAAATCAGCCGCTTTTCTATCAATCTTCAAGTAAGTATTCTACATTATCAGGATACTCGCGCAATTCATTGAATGTCATGTCCACAGGTTTGTTTGTTCGGCGGTTTACTTTAACCCGTACAAAATTTTTAAAGCTTTTTTCAAGATATATTCCTTTGAGTGTTTTACAATGCTGAAGAAAAAAACCAAAAACGAAATCTTTTGCATCTTCCATCACACGTTTGTTTCCGATGTAAGTAATCATGAAAAACCGTGTATTATCCAACTCAGTTCCGTGATTATAGTCCTTCATAGAATATTTTCCATATTCTAGGTCAAAACCCGTATCTATGTGTGCATGTTCAGGTATCGGGCAACAATTCAGATCCATTATATTGCCATCATTATCTGTGAGAAAAAATTTAAATTGATTCATTTTTTACTTAAGAGAACGTCCATTCATTGTGTAAAGATGACTTTTTCGAATTGTAAGCCCGCTCCCCTCCCTTTTGTAAGAATTTCAACAAATTTCAAGGGATTTTAAAATATTTCAACACATTTTAAGGGATGACAAATATTTTAGGGGATTTCAAACGCTTTAAGGTATTTCGAGCAATTCCACAAGATTTCATGGTATTTGTAGAGAATTGTTGAGAGAATTGTTGAGTTAGGTAAGTATTTTCACAATTTCGAAGAGTGTCACGAGATTTTATTGGGACTGTGAAGATTTAAAAACACTTTAAAAATATTCCAAGAGATTTCAAATGTTTTATTGGTTTTTAAGATTATTTCACCGAATTTAATGATTTAATGGGATTACAAAGTATCTTAAGGGATTCCCGAGGATTCCAAAGTATTTCCACGGATTTAAGAGAATTTCGTAAGATTTAAACAAATTCAACCAAATTTCAAAGGATATTCCAATAATATAAAGTACTGCCCGAAATTTTAAGAAATTTTATAGACTTTGAAAATATGTTAAAATATTTAAATAGATTCGCACAGATTTTAAAGGTGACACAGATAAATAATAAAAATACAGTAAAACTTTTCTATAGCGCAGATTTTTGGGCTGACGGTGGGTGGGACCTAACTAATTAGAGCCTGCTCCGCTTTTGTTTGTTCACGCCTGAATGGTCGCCTGAGTGACAACCGCAGATCTCGCGCACCCCGCGCAGCACCGGTTACACCTACGTGCGGTGCAGCGTCTATTCTCGGAAGGGCTATAAAATGGAGAGCTTTGGAAGGTTTTCACTATAAGTAAATTTACTTCGGACTTTACATAATATTTAAAAAAATATTATAAAAATTAAAAATGTGAAAAATAAAAAAGTAAATTAAATAACGCGATGGTGTGTAAGATTCTTAACTCCAATGAAACAATTAGTAGGTCATATTGTGAAATTGTAAACGTGGCATTCTCTGTGTCCAAGTGAAATGCATTGCCTTCTCATTGTTTTAACAAAATTAAAAAAATACAAATTTATATAATCTCAAAATGACAATAGATTAATGGACTTGAAATTAATTATAAACATTCAGGGTCTTCATGTGCTACTTATCAAAGGAGTTCTACAGAACTCAGTGTTTTTAGAATTCTACAGATTTGATTAGCGAAAAGTGAACCACTAAAGATTAGTACAAAATTACTAGATCTATTAGTGCAGATATTTCACAATTCAATATTTAAAAACAATTAATTTCTTCGTAAAAAAATATGAACTCAGTTTGAGCTACACATAATAATTAAATAAAGTTTACACAAATGGTAAAATGAAAAATACCTAATGAAATAAGGCCATGGTATGAGATTTTTAATTTTATTGAAACATTAAGAAGAGCCTATTTTGAAATAATAATAAACCTGACCTAGCACAGAATTTTTTGTTGATTTTCAACATTTTCCACGCTTCCACATTTTTCTAGTTTTCCATAAAAATTGCAATTATTCAAGGGAGCGTGGATTTATAAAAAATGCATTGCGCGAAAGGCTGTGAGTAAATAATGGGTTCTCGTACAAAAAAGGTCATTTTAAAAAGGGCAATTCTGGTCATTGAGGGTTTCTATTTATAACGTGTGTTATGAAAAATAAATTTAAAAAGTCGATAAATAATAAAAAAAAGTTAATTATGGTAAGTATGGGTTCTGTAATAGCTCCAGGTAAAATTATGAAACTGATATATGAGGCAAAAGTTTTATTTTTTCTAACAGACGCCAAACATGATTTTATAAATTTTTTTGTGAATAAATAATGGAAATACAACAAATTAACAAAAACTGACCAGGATTTCGAAACTATGATGATCGTAATCATCGGACTTTTTTTAACTTTTTAGCAAAGTGTATCTCAAAGACCTCTTAGTGCATACTGAAGTGTGAATAGCAAATGTACCATAAACTTTTAACCAAATAGTTAAGTTTTTAACGTAAAAAGATGCATTTTTACCAAACAGTCTAGTTTTTAAACAAAAAGATAAAAATCGTACTAAAAAAGTGGAATTTTAGCTTAAATAGTTGAACTTCAAGCCTATCTTTAATAAAACAGTTGTATTTTCATGCGGAAAAGTACAATTTAAAAAAAATATATTTGCAAAAAAGATTTGCAATTAAAATGTATATTATTTCCACTAAAAAAGGTCAACTTTTAACCAAATTTGGAAGAGACCAATTTTTAATTTAGAAAATAACTCTTTGAAAATAAAAAAGAGGGGTTTTTAACCATTTGACCTCAACGAGTTTAAAAAAAAGTTTCATCCTTAACCAAATGGATGAATTTTCAATAAATAATATCAATTTTCTACCCAAAATATAACTTTTCTACAAAGGAGTTAGCTTTTCAAGCTAAACGGTCGAATGTGTTTCCAAACAGTTGACTTTTCAAGTAAAAGAATAAAAGAATAATGTACCAAAAGAATAATTTATCAAAAAATAGAGCAGTTAAATTAGCCGATTGAAAATGTAGTTTTGTCAGCAAAAAATTTTCTACAAAACGGTTGTATTTTCAAACCAAGAGTATGAATTTTTGACCGTCAGTCAACTTTGATTTCACAACTCCTTAGTTTTTTTGGTGCTTTTCTGAATTATTTCACTCTACTGTTTATGTGATTATAAATGTATATTACCTCTTTTAAGTTTAGGAGATTCAGGAAGGGAACTGGAATCAGAGTAATAAGGTCCTTCCTCGTAAACTGGACACCAAGGCTGATGATAACCCAAAAGCTTGGAATTTTCACTTGATTCTGCAAAAAAAAGTGTTACATAATTCTAGTACGCAACAAAAAATGCCACATAAGTCTACTGCGCAGCGGAAAATGCAAGGCAGAGTTGATGTACGCATCCGGAAGTATAAGCTAACACCAGCGTTCAACTAAAAATGTCACCCAACTCTACTGTGAATCCGACGTGCATCCAGAAGTGCAACAGAACGCCAGTGCGCAACTACAGAAAAAAAGTGGAGTTTGATTTTTTCAAAGTCAATCGTGTCAGGTTTAGTTTGCGTTGATGATGCCAGAGGATGAAATAAGGTATACAAAAAACTGTCTACACCTAAAAAAAAGTATTTTAGCCCTATTAGTTTGGGAATTGCCTAGTTTCAAAAATTCCATTTATTTTTGTTGGCATTTTTTACTAAAAACAGAAAAGTTTTGTTTTTTGAAAATCCCTTGTTTCCTGCAAGTCCCAAGACAAAATTTCTATATAATAAAGGTATAATCAATCTAGCGTAATTTCAAAAAGAAAAATTGTCCTAGCCCTAATAGGTTACGAGATATGACCTTGGGAAGTGCACTCTTCCTGCATAGAGACACCTGAGCGTACTGAAAAAGTACTCAAAAGTGGTTAAGACAACACGGTAAAAAAATTGAGCTGTGACAGGGATATCATTCCTTATTATAGCTAAACATTCAACTGAAAACGAACGAAGGAATTAAGAAAGATCCCTGGATCAGCGAAAATGAATATCCTTGGCCATTTTCCATACACCAGGGATATCATATAGTCAAATCCCTAATAAGTATAGCTATAATAGGGATATTAAGTGTAGGTATCTAAAGGAATTATCAGAAGAGCGCCGGTGCATTGTGGGAGCAGCGAAATAAAATGGCGACGGTCAAATCGGGAGCAGTGACAGTTCAGATTTACTTTGGACAATTAAAAGCTTTTTCCCACTTAAAATGTGCGCGAATGTTCATATCAAATAGAGTTTATGATGCGGTAATAATAATTTACAATTGCTTTGATTGTAGGCGATAACTATATTGAAATATCAAGAAACACGATAAAAGCAACAAACTTCCCTGGCGGACCGAAGGAACCGAATGGAGCCTCTAAAAAGTACCTGTAAAGAACCCATTGGGTCCCCATTCGGTTTCTTTTTAAAAAACTCGAAAAATCAGAAAAATCAACTTTTAAATTGTTGAAATTCGGATTCTACGTTATAATTCCCTATAGAAGGCCACGGAATAATCGCAATAGTTTTTTTTACAACGGTAAAAAGTT
>NC_046657.1:7685865-7693819 GCF_010883055.1 Belonocnema kinseyi
ATTGCTATTATTCAGTGAGCTTCTATAGGGAATTTTAACGTAGAATCCGAATTTTAACAATTTAAAAGTTGATTTTGCTGTTTTTTCGAGTTTTTTAAAAAGCAACCGAATGGGGACCCATGAGGGTCTTTACGGGTACTTTGTAGAGGCTCCACTCGGTTCCTTTGGTCCGCCAGGGTTGACCTCCAAATGCATTATACGGATTTCAGAGAAATTCATTTTCGCGATACCAGACGAAAGGTTAGCTACTGTAAGTTAAAATATTTCTATAACAACTAAATTTTTTCTAATCTAAAGATAATAAAATTATACATAATCTGTCGAAAACACTAAACTCTCCAGCTTAGCAATTTTGTCCAAATTGCTGATTTACGAAAACAATTTACATAAAGTAACTAAATGTTTAACTCTTCTAACTAAACGTTTTACCTAATCTAAGCGGACACTTTCTTTGAGTTTAATATATTCTCGATTCACTCGTTCGCCTCAAGAATTTTTTTCCGTGAAGATATTGTTACAAACAATTATTTTTTTATCAATGAAAAAAAAACGTATTAAGCATTAACAATTAATTGTACACACTAACTTGGGACAGAAATGTCGAAATATGACCGTAGATTTACTTAAGGGTACGCTCAGGTGCCTCTTTGCAGGAAGAGTGCACTTTCCAAGATCATATCTCATGACCTATTAAGGCTAGGGCACTTTTTTTGTAGTTACGCTAAATTGACTCTACTTTTATTTACTTTATAGGAATTTTCTCGTGGAACTTGCAGGAAACGATGGATTTTCCAAAAACAAAACTTGTCCGTTTTTGATCAAAAATGCCAACCACAAAAATCAGACTTTTTAAACATAGAAATTTCCAAACTAATAGGGCTAAAAGACTATTTTTTTAGATCTACGCAGGTTTTTGTATACACTAGTCCATCCTCTAGCATCATCAACGCAAACTAAACTTGACACGATTCATTTTGAAAAAACTAAGCTCCACTTTTTTGTCCCTAAAAAGAGGTAAAAATGGTCAACTTCGAAGGATCATAACTTATGACCTATTAAAGATATTAGGTGTAAAGGTACAACCGAAAAAAGTAGGAACTTTTCAATATACCATAACTCGAAACATATTGAAGATAGCAAATCATTTTTTTACAAAATTTTCTCATGATTTTGTTCTTGTTTTTTCTTCTGTTTGCTCTAAAGTGCAATGGGAATCATCTTTTCAGGGAAACGTGATTTTTGAAAATGTTTTTAAAAAACCCGGTCCTCGCTCGTATGCGTGGTAACAGATTTAATATGTTAAATAGGACCCCATAATAAAGCGTGTTCTGAAAAAAAATTGTCAACCCGATTTTTTCGGGAATTTTACTCTTTTTTCGACGTAATGCCTCCACTACTATTTACTTCATAGACCAATGCAACTTTTACACCCTATGTGGGCTGTCAAATTCCATCTTATTCGGTGATTTTTTGATTAATTTACTCATTAATTTTAAGTATCGACTTTTTGAAATGCGGTGTATGCGAAAATAAATCATAATTCACTATTTATGGTCGCTTATTTAAATGCAAAGTCAGCAAGTGACACTTCGCCGCCGTTACCCTCGTCCAGGCTAAAGTCAGTTATACTTTACCGACTTATCAATTACCCTGCTCGACGTTACCCTGTACCCTAGTAGACTTTACCCAGAGTTAACGTTTACCTGCAGCTTTTCGTGCCCCCAGTTCTTTGTGTGAACTTACAAGCGGGAAATATTATTTTCATAACACGCGCATCAAACGTTCTGTCTTTGCTACCTCTAAAACGCATCGGAAATTTTGTTTTCAAATCTATACTAACAAGGTGAAACAAGTGACTGCAAATCACTCAAAAGGCAACGAAGGTCGAAATTTTGATGCGTTTATTATAAAAAATATCGTACATAGCTAGAGGCGTACGGTTCGCCTTTCGCCCGTAGCTATTTATTATACTATTTATTTTAAAAAATTAGAAAGTCTGCATAGGTTGCGTTTCGTTAAATGAAGTTCAAAACTCTATTCTTTATTTATTTTGTAATTAATTTTACCGCTTGATGATTCCTGATGAGAAGGACCGGGATTAAAATACAAGGTTAACTTGCGTTTGCAGTTTCTCCTGTTACCAGAACTTGGCTCATCGCGGGAACTTGATTCTGCAACAAAAAATAGATTTATTTATCAATTTTATAAATCTAGTTCAAGAATGTATCACTTTATGTTTGACTATAAAGCTAGAGCAACCTTATATATGATAATAATTTATTCTACAGTTATAAAAGGAATCAGGAATACAGACTAAGGTGATCGAAAAAAGCTTTTCTGGTAAAGCGAAAACGTTTGAGTTTTTCAAGATATAAGTAATTATATAAATTTATAATTCTCATAATTAGCCAACATTTACTCTTATTTTTATGAAATTTTCAGAAAACTTGTTAAATATCCACTATAACTTGAAAACGTAATTTAGAAAATGAAAAAGCAACCTTTAAGGGGTTAAAAATATACATTTTTTATTACACATATAAAAAATGCCAATTTTATGGGCTAATTTACTGTGCGTTTCAAGAATTTTGAAATTTTAATAATGATAGTTAGAAAGAAAAAAAACAGTAATTTCCAATTACCGATAAACGTCAAAAATTTTTAAAAAAACTTTTTCCAACTTTATCTGATAACTCTTCCTAGATTTTTTCCGAATAATTGTTTATTTATATTTTCAAATAAAATTTTGTTTTCCACACTAAAATCCAATTCTAACTACAAAAGATGACATTTATGCCATAAAAGATAAATTTGTAATCAAAACAGAAAAATTGTCATCAAATGAGTTGAATTTTTGACCAAAAAAGATGAATTTTCAACTAAATATAAGAATTTTCTATAAAAATAGTTTGAGCTTTAACATATAAAGAACACGTTTTTAAATAGTAAATAGAATAGTCAACATATCAGGTAAATAAATGCATATTGAACAACAAGAAAAGAATTTTTAACAAATCCGTTTAGTTCCCAGCCTAACTAGTGAATTTTACAAATAAAAAGAATTCTTAATAACGTTTTTAAACTTTCAACCAAGTAGTTGAATTTTCAAATGAAGAAGACGAATTCTTATCAAATAATTAAATTTTCAACCAATTATAAAAGAATTTTCGACATAATAGATTAATTTTCTACCATAAAATACGAATTATGGCAACATGAAGTTTACCACAGATATGGATATAAAAGTGTTGTAATTAATTATAATCGAACTAAGCGTCAGATACAAAAACGAAAAACACCTTTAGATATATACTATTTCTTCCTTTTTTGTAAACTATTTTTTAAACAATTACAATATTTTGTAACGTTCCGTAATTCTTATAAAGAAACTAATTGTCCGTTCGAAAAACAGAAAACACGTTTGGATTCGTCTCCGAAATATGAAAGGTGCGCCTTCTTTCAAACAAATGGTCAAATCGTCAAACCTCAATATCTATGCTTAGAAGAAAAAGCAGCTACATCTAGCACTGGTGATCAGGAGGACTTGCTGAATAGAATATTCCAAATATAACCATCGCAACTCCTTTGTAAGGTCTTGATACCTATCTTTCTTTTCATTCTCCTTGACTGAGATGCTTTTGTCAGCTGTTGCTGAGAATTCGATAACAAACGTGGTTCGTTTCTCGAAGTCAAGGAAGTCGGTGATTTGTTTAATGTTAATAGGTTCTGGAACTAATACAGTTTTTCCTCATTTTGAGTCCTACATTATTGTATATCACATTTCTATAAGTATTAATTACACAAATAAAATAAAGATTTGATCATTTTATTATTCCTAAGAAGCTGCATTTCGTCGGCTTTGCCCCCCTCCCCCACGCCATATGGTAAAGCCGACCACAGCTTTTTATTAAAACCAAAGCATCTAAAGATAGGAAAATATAATGTTTCGCTTCTGTTCGGATTTATCAAGATCATTTAACTTGCGCTGTCGTGGGTGATTTGGATTCGTGTGCGACCTGGCTTTTGATGCATTTTGCTCATCCCTGATATTAAAGCCAAGACGGAGTGTTTCATCAGCCCCCTGCGCTTCTTTGTGCAGAAAGGTTCCTTTGCCCACTACCTTCGTGTTTCCTTACCATATTCAGAAGAGGGTCTCGTCCAAGTCGCAGAACAGACGACTTTAGGTACATGCTTTTGTTTATTTGAATAACTTTTCGTGATTCGATATCAAGTGTTCTGAGCTCGTCCTTTGTCTATGGAATCACTTTAAATGAATGGAGTACTACCTGAACAGCAAGCACGTTTGTTTCAGATACTTTGTTCTCCAACAACAGGTCGGAAGACCAAATCTATCGGATAAGACGTTTGTATTTACATCGGAGAGCATTCCGAATTGATGTTGCGTCCTGGATGCGGCTTTGTGGTGCCTCCAGGTATGTGTAGGTCTCTCCAGCGACAAGGTGTCGCATTTCGCTTTATCGACGAGATTTAGTTCTTCGAGGATGTCATTAAGTTTTATTCGTTTCAAATTGACCTTGCCGAGGTCATCCATGTAAAATACTTCAGTGACCTTATGCTTTCAATTACCAGGTGTCACTCTAAAAGACACCTGTGACCCGATTTTTTCCAGATTGGATAGTAAATATGGCTTTCTAAAGCAGCACCAATCTCTCTATACTCGTACATCTCCTATACAGCGTGTTCAGACAAGTTATCCTTCTTCCACCAGAAGATTTTGATACCATCTAATTCCGAAGCAAAATAGTTCATCATGCCTTTTAATATATTTTTCACCTCCTCGGCAGTGATAGGTTAACATTCCTCCTCAGGTGTTATAAGGGCATTAAACAAGTCCGTGAAGCTATTTAGGTTTCTTCAGTTTTCTTTCAGTGGATGCTGGACTTACTAAACATCTCTTACAAATGCATCGACCTCTTCTGATTTGGGCGGGTGGTGGGCAGTTACCGAAGGATGTCAAAAAAGTCGAGATAAGTCAGAGAAAAACTCTTAATTTTCTCTGACTGACATCCCTCTTTTTCCTCTTGACTTCTCCTAGCGACTGAGAGTATCCACATTCTGTTAACAATATGCTGCCTTGTAGTTTTTTTACGATTTGCATCCGCCACATCTTTTGCTGCATCAGAGACGGTAAAATTGATAGTCCTACGTTTTTATTCTTCGGGAAACTCTCCACGAAGAGCTCGTCATCCAGTTTAGTCAGATCTTTGGGCTTGAGAAAATTCTAGATGTGGATGATATTTCTCCTCGTCCTAAAGCATCGCTTGTCCTCTATTGGATGCCTACCCAAGGTGTGTCTCAAGGTCGCTTTTCTTTCTTTGTTGCCGGCTAAGGTTGAGTAGATGCTCCGCTAATATAAACCCTTTTTCGGAGTCCTCGGCATGTTTTCGCAGACGTTGACTCGAATAATGCGAGAGTTCTGGGTATTTCCCGCACCACAGAGCATGCAGTCGCGCCATGTAACCTTCTCATTGAGGGACCATACTGGTATCATAGCATTTCAGCAAATTGTCTTGATTGGCTCACTCAACTCTAAGATAGTCATTATTGTTGTCCGACGCATTGTCGATTATTTTCAACCGCAGGTACCACAACTATGTTAGATTTTATCATTGTTATTTCCACGAACAGGTAGGGAAAGTGGTTCGCCAATACTTGTAGAGCCCCGCATGTAAGAAAAAACCTTCATACTCTTAAAGGTCATCCGATTCCTCGGATCCACCGATTGAGACAACACACCCAGGTGCTATTTAGCTATCGGGAGAGTTGTAAAGCCTTAGCTTGGGAGTTAAATAACTTCAGGACCATCCCTGTACAAATTTCGGTGACTGCTTATTAATTATTCTAATCATATTCAGCAGAAGCCCTTAGCACAGGGATCCACTATCCGTAACCCATGGAGGCGTTCGGTAGCTTTAAGAGCTAATGCACCATAGTGCATTTTTTCAATTAGGGTTACGTTTTCCTGGCCTATGTATTAATGCACTAAACGTTAAACTAAAAATATAATCTCGGATCACTTTTCTTTAAGAAGGAAATTAAGTCTAAAATAACGTACCAAGCGACGTGCCGAAGGATTTTATTTTTCGCCCGTCTATATGTATGTGTATAATAGGTGACTTTATGGTTTTCTCAAAAAAACATTCATTTATCCCTTAATATTTATGTTGTCCCCTTCAAAGTAATCCCCCTTAGATATAATACACTTGTGCCAACGCTTTTTTCAATCATCGAAGCACTTCTGATAACCATTTTGTTGTATAGCCTTGAGTTCTTTCAGCGATGCAGTTTTTTTCTCCTCAAGCGTTTAAAATCGATGTCCTTTCATGGGTCTCTTCAGTTTTGGGAAAAGAAAAAAGTCACTGGGGGCCAAATCCGGTGAATATGGAGGCTGAGGCATGACTGTGGTGCTGTTTTTGGTCAGAAAATCTTTCATAAGCAACGATGAATGAGCAGGTTTTGAAACAAATTTCGCTGACACACGTCTCATGCCCAAAACGTCCGAAAAGATAGCATGGCTTGAGCCAACTGATATGCCAACATCTTCAGCAACTTCTCTGATGGTAATTTGGCGATTTTTCAACACTATTTCTTCCACTGCTTGAACGTGTTCATCTGTTGTTGACGTGCTGGGACGTCCAGGGCGAGGTTCGTCTTCGATATCCTCTCGGCCTTCTTGGAACAGCTTGTACCACTTATACATATGATCATATGATCGTGACGAGTGTACCAACACAACAAAACAAATTTACAACTTGAATGTGCGTAGCCCGCGAAAATTGAAAAGTCACCTTACTTTTTGAACACGCCTCGTATATATATATATCCTCTGGAAACAAACCGAAGGGCCTATGACAAAGCTACCGAACACGTCCTCGGGTTGCGGATAAAGGGTCCCTGTACCAAGGGTTTCTGGTGAATATGGTTACGAAAATAAATAGGCAGTCGCGAACAATTGTCCAGGGGTCGTCCAAAAGGAATAAACCCGCAAGCGCAGGTGTGAAAACCGTACCGAAAGCTGAATGGCACCTGGGTGAAGTGTCTAGAACAGTGAATCTGGGATACCGGGCCAACTCTCAGAGTACGCAACCTTATCCTTACATGCGGGGCTCTACAATGATAGGCGAACCCCTTTCCCTAGCTTCTCGTGGGAACAACAATGACAATACCAAAGATAGCTGTAGTAAATGCGGTTTAAAAAAACAGAACGAGCAGGGCTCCCGACAATGGGCCGGCCAACAATGCCGACCACTCTAGAGCTGGGGGATCCAAGGAAAATGGATTCAATGCGATGGATCGGCGGAATCTCGGGACCTTTAGGGGGACGGAGCGATTAAATCACGACTTGCTAGAGTGCTACGATGCGAGTGTGGCCCCTGAACGCGGGTAGATGGTACAACTGCATGCTCTGTGGTGCGAGAAACATCCGGAGCTGTCGCCTACTCTACCACAACTAGAACAAGCGGGCAACAGAGAAAGAGAGGCGACATTTAGACCAACCGCGGGCAGACATCCAATAGAGAAAGAGCGATGCTTTTTGACTCAGAGAAACATCAACACCAAGTTTTCTTTCCAGCCTAAACATCTGGCTGAAATGGATGACGAGCTTAGTGGACATTTTTTCGAAGAATCCGACCTCTAGGCTATCAATTATTGTGTGTATAATGTAGTGAGAGCTTTGTCCGATGCATATTATTGAGAGAATACGGATACTATCTGACGCTAAGAGAAGTCCAGAGTGGAGGGATTAGTGGGTCAGAGAAAATCAACAGCTTATCTCTGACCCATCTCGACTCTTTCAAGACTCTCCAGTTACTGTCGACCACCCGCCCAAACCAGAGGGGGTCGAAGTATTTTGGAGAGACGTCTACGAAGTGTAGCATAGACCGGACGAAGACCGCATTAACCTTAATATCGCTCCTCTAAATGCTCCGAG
>NC_046657.1:7693919-7714361 GCF_010883055.1 Belonocnema kinseyi
ATTATTTTAGTTATTTGTGAGATTTTCAGCCAATCAACTATTTTATAAATTCTCCGTACATATTGGCTGAGCTCTGGCTTTGTGAATATTTAAATAACCTCAGAAGAACAAAAGGTAAAAAACTGATTGTAAATGATTTCTACCCATTACTATTCAACTCCTCACTAGCTCAACACAGATAGGGGTAGGCTTAGGAGAAATTGAGCAAGAAAAATAGAACACTCCCAGAACAACAATCAATGTTCAATAACTGAGGTACGACCAGATTTTACTGGTAACAAAATAATCATTTATTGAAATGACATTGGATCCCTCAAACTACATTTAAATAATTCCGTAAAAGAAAAACACAAGTATGCGTAAAGCCTTATTTTTTAAACATGCTTCCTTAATTCCTGAAGGTTTAACTCTAGTTACCTAACTTACAACAAGACTAATCATTAGTGAAATCATGTTAATGAATTCCTAAGAATCCTCCAATATGGCGGCCCATAAATGACACAAAAGATCAATAAAGGTCGCCGCCATTCCGGACGATCGTGCTAATCTGATGCTCACTACCGACCAGACTCTCTCTTAAAACTTTATAAATAGACTGATCATTACTGAAATCATGTGAATGAATTTTTAACGACCCTCCAATATGGCGGTCCATAATTGATACAAAAGGTCAATGAAGGTCGCCACTATTCTGGACGATCGTGCTAATCTGATGCTCACTACGTATTAGACTCTCACTAAAACTTTTATAAATAGACTGATCATTACTAAAATCATGTGAATAAATTCATAGAACCCTCCAATATGGCGGCCCATAAATGACACGAAAGGTCAATGAAGGTCGCCACTATTCTGGACGATCGTGCTAATCTGATGCTCACTACGTATTAGACTCTCACTAAAACTTTTATAAATAGACTGATCATTACTAAAATCATGTGAATGAATTCATAGAACCCTCCAATATGGCGGCCCATAAATGACACAAAAGGTCAATGAAGGTCGCCACTATTCTGGACGATCGTGCTAATCTGATGCTCACTACGTATTAGACTCTCACTAAAACTTTTATAAATAGACTGATTATTACTGAAATCATGTGAATGATTTCTTAACGACCCTCTAATATGGCCGTCCGTCTAAATTGTCCATGATTGACATAAAAGGTCAATGAAAGTCGACGCCATTCTGGACGATCGTGCTAATTTGATGCTCACTACCGATAAGAATCTCACTAAAAACATCATAAATAGATTGATCATTACTAAAATCATGTGAATGAATTTTTAACGACCCTCCGAAATGACGGTCCATAATTGACACAAAAGGTCAATGAAGATCGCCGCCTTTCTGGACGATCGTGCTAATCTGATGCTCACTACCGACCAGACTCTCACTAAAAACTTTAAAAATAGACTGATCATTACTGAAATCATGTGAATGAATTCTTAACGACCCTCCAATATGGCGGCCATGAATGACACAAAAGGTCAATAAAGGTCGCTGATATTCTGGACGATCGTGCTAATCTGAGACTCACTACCGACCAGGCTCTTACTAAAAACTTTATAAATAGACTGATTATTACTGAAATCATGTGAATAATTTCTTAACGACCCTCTAATATGGCTCGCCATGAATGACACAAAAGGTCAATGAAAGTCGACTCCATTCTGGACGATCGTGCTAATTTGATGGTCACTACCGATCACTAAAAACTTTATAAATAGACTGATCATTCCTGAAATCATGTGAATGATTTCTCAACGAACCTCTAATATGGCCGTCCATGAATGAAAGTTACTGCTTATAGTATTACACATCCAAGCCCGAATTCGAAAAGAACAAATTTCACTGGAGTTGTGGGCTAACTCTCCCAATCACCCTGAATATCGAACACGCGCTAACTACAATTTGATGAAGGCGAAATGACGACAGATACCTTTACTAATCTGGCCTTATTATGTCTTAACGGTCCTACGTTCAATTAGGGCGTCACGCCCGAGGTAAATTCGGTTAGTCCCTTGCAGGGGCGGCTTGTTATACGCCCAAACAAGATGCGTGGGTTAACTTCGTACAATTAGATTCTCGGCGTCTTTATGGGAGACAAACTACTAACGAGGTGGGCTGTACTATGGTCGAACGCAGAGTGAGTGTCGACGAGGCCGAGTACAGAATTGGCGCTTAGACCACAGATTACGCACCTAGATTGCCGACTAAGCTATGCAACTAAACGCGTGAAGGCACACTTAAATTTTGAGTGGTCTATAGTGGGTAGCCATTTTCCCTGCCCCCCCCCCCCTCACTCGCTTCGGAGTGTACCACATGGATCGCCATGTTAACTACGAGTATTTTGACAGTGTGTGTCTGTGTCTGCCCCCTCTCCCCCCCCTCTTTCTGTGTGTGTGTCAGCGTGGGGGGAGGTGTGTTTAGGGGGGGGGGTGTTCTTGCGCTCATTTTGAAGGTTTTTCTCATCGTATCACAGCAGCTTACAAGTGTGAATTGTAGAAAATTTCTATTAGAATTACAAGAACTTGAAGTTGTAACAAAAAAGTTGGACAAATTGAAATATTATTTTTAGTAACAAAAATATTTTTGTAAAATATATGAAACATATAATCATGAAGTTTCTATGTAATTTCCCCAAAATATATATTTATTTAACTTTTATTCTGATTTGCCTACAGATTAGATGTTTTCAAATTTATCCAACTTGTTTATTACAACTTCAAGTTCTTGCCATTCGAAAAGAAATTTTTTACAATTCATACTTATAAGCTGCTGTGATACGGTGAAAAAAGCTTCAAAAGGAGCCCAAGAACATTAAAAAATATTGACTATTTCAGAAGTTATTGAAAATTTAAGAAAACATTGAAATTTAAACTATTTTTGCAATATCTACTCAAAAGCTAGACAAATTGGGTTCACCCTGAGCTTATTTTAAACAGAATTCCAAACACAATCAACTTTTTAAAGAAAGATTTTTCTAGCTCCGGTATAATTAAAATGAAGAGAATTTATTCAGTCATAAAAAAACAGATGGCCCAAAACTTTTGCACGCCACTGTGTATACTATTATTATTATTATTATTATTATTATTATTCCTTGGGTACAGTCAGGTTGACCTCACACAGTACATTTTTTGTTTGTTTGCTTTAATCTCCTAAAATTGGCTTGAAAATAGGCCAGGTAGCGAGTAGGGAAAAAGGGAAATCCATTGGACCAATCTATCCAAAATTGTTTCTAAGGTCGCACCGAATTTTTCTTAAAAAACAGTGTGTCGCAGTGGGACCACACAGCAGAAGTAAAACTTTGATTACTTAACCTAAAGAATTTTCTTGAAAAAATCACCATGAGTTTTTAGAAAATTACGTATTAAAAAACTGCATAATATAAGAGCGAAAGAGGAGGGGAGAGATATTTCAATCCAGGCCCTGAACGGTCTTACGTTCAGCCGTGCGGTCGTTTGTTTATTTCAATTCACTAACATCCCAAAAGAACTTTCACTCCGACATTATGTGAATAGAATAGACAGTATAACTTTCTAATTTTTAAAGATGATTTATTCAGAATAATTATTTTCGTAGCAAAAATATTCATACCGTCCTGAACAAGTTTCTCGCTAAAAGTTATGTATTTTGATAAACGTTCAAGCAAGAAATATTATTTATTTTTTTAATTTAAAAGTCTGGCTAGGTTACGTTTTGTGTAGTGAAGTTCAAAACTCTATTTTCTATTTATTTTTTAATGAATTTTACCGCTTGATGATTCCTGATGAGAAGACCTGGGATTAATAATCAACTTTAACTTGGATTTAAGCTTGTCCTTGAAATTCGATTTTGGCGTGACGGGGGAAGTTAGTTCTGCAACAAAAAATATATTTATTTGTCGATTTTATAATTATATTATATTAATTTATTCTTTAGTTGTCAAAAGAATTACGAATAGAGAATAAGGTGATCCTAAAAAGGAATTTTTGGGAAAACAAAACGCTCTTCAATGTTTTCAAAATATATGTCTTATATCTTTTCTTTTATTCATAACAACAACAAAATATTGTCATCTGAACAGATAATGATATCTTTTTTGAAAAAGAAAAGCTTTTGGCGCTAGGAAAATTATTTTTGTAATTTAGCACGGTGATAATTAGAGAACGGTTACATTTATTCATATGAAATTTGCGGAAACCTCGTTGAACATTCACTTAAACATAAAAATATAATTCAGAAATTTTAAAAAATTAGTTACTTGTAAGGGGCTAAAAATATTAATCTTTCAGTAAAAATATCCAAAAATGACAATTTATTATGCTAATATTAATTGCGTTTTAAAATTTTTGAAATTTTGGTTATTATCTTAGTACATCAGGAACTGAGAAAAATGATCTGCTGGTAATAGTTAGTTAGTAAGTTTAAAGACGGACGGGAAGACCCTGTGGATCTCCCCTCGCGCTCAAGCTATAAAGCCTATTGTGCCACACCCTTGACTATTGGTGATCAGTAGTTGGCCCCAGACCTCTTGATAAAGCCTAGTATGATATTACCGATGGCGTTAAACTTTTCTTAATTTCCGTTAAATGGGCCCAAGTGTTTGCTACCTAAGCCTTGCTAATTACAGAAACTGGCATAATAGAGCAGGGATTTTCATCATTTCTACCGCATTTTCTGCACTCTCTTGTGTGTTTATATCACATTTTGTGCATATAGTAATTCAAGTGGTTATGCCCAGTGAGCATCTGAACCACTGTCCTCACTTCTTTTTTGGCAAACCCAGGATTTTGCTGGCTCTGTTCGTTCTGTAAGTATGGCCCAGGATAGATTTAACGCATCGGCAGCAAGACACTAATCTCAGTACAGGCTCCAGTCCCATGTATTCACTTTCCGCATCGCATTTTTCAAACTGGTCCGCTTTTTCATTGCCCTTGATCACTGTGTGCCATCCACACACCAAATTTCCCCTTGGAAAAGCGGGTTACCTATTTTCTCTGCGTGCCCCTGCTTAGAATGCAGACGCGAAGAGACCTAGTCCCCTGAGTCCATCTGTTTACTCTTACCAGGCGGCCCATTATTTTAAGTTCCGCCTGTTTCCATCAGACCCTACGTCAATCTAAAATCTCTCCTGAGCATCTAAATATTCATGACAAATTTCTTGCATTGGGTCTGCAGATGCTTCATTCAGTTGAGTTAGCTATCTAGGATCCCACCGCAAAATCAGCCTCCCACCGCAAAATACAGGAGCTTCAACTTTTGGCACCTTGTTGTTTCTTGTGAAAATCACCATGCTAGTATTTTCTGTATTTACAGAAAGCCATCAGCTATCGGAGAAGATTTTTACGATGTGCAGTTTCGACCTCGTCAGACACAATCAACGTTTCCAGATGGCCCCCCCTGACTAGGATTACAAAGTCATTTGCAACACCCTGGGTACAACACCCTTTTTCACTTAACCTATGAAAAAGGCCATCCACTGCCTTGTTCCAAAGAAGGGGCGACAGCACACCGCATGCTTTCTATTCAGCTTACTATCTGCTTTGGTAAGTTTTACCTCAAAGCCTCTCAACATATGACTTATGAAGCATATAACTTAAGGTTCCCTCTATACCTAAGAACCTTTGCAAAGCATACCTCTTTTGTTGCAACTGCTTTTAAGCTGATTAGCCGAAAATCTATTGCAGCAGGCTAACCACCTTCCCAGGTTTGAGAATTAAGGCCACTTTACCATCCCTTTATGCCCATGTTATAGCGACTGTAATGGTGTCAAATCCTTGAACTTGGACAACACTTTGCACGTGCCTGATTTGAAAACTTCCTTGTTGTCAGTGGGAAAAATCTGCGACAATGGGCATGAATTGACATTCAAGAACAGTTTAGCTGTGTTTCGTAGCGAAAATGGTGTGTGAAAACTATACGCTAATAGAAACAACGGATTGTATTATTTACAGAAAACAGCGGGAGTCGCGAGTCTTGACTCTTGAGCCTGAGATTAATAATCCTACAAAATTGGAATTACGGCATCGACGGTTAGTGCACCTCTACAAGAAGGATGTGAAGTACCTAATTAAAACGCAAAGAATAAAGTATTTAAAGAACGAGAAACTCAGAGTGTATTAAACCTGAGTAGTGGGAACGGTAATGCAAAGGCACTACAGTGGTAAAGAGTATCGCAATCGCCATTAAACCAATACCTCGAAAATTGTGGTATTGTGTTATTGTGGTATATTGACTAGTGAAAATGGTCAGATGTCTCTTAATCTCTTTAAACCTGCTAACATTGTTTTGGGCTGAAACGATGCTGATTGAAAACCAATTGATAAATGTATGGAAATTTTCCATAAGTGAAAAGTTTCAGAAGTAAAGGATTTTCCCAGGATTATATATCTGAGAAGGGAAAATTTCAAGTCAAAGCAAGTAAGTGTAAACTTGTAGGATACTCTGAAGAGCTGAAGATTACAGAGTCTAGCTCACTGACGATCAGTAGGTACAAATCAGTTCTAACCACAAGGACTGGGTAGATTTAGAGGTGAAAAGCAGTGCCCTTAATGAAATTCATCGTGAAGTGAACCAGGCTTCTGAAAACGAAGAAGATTTCCGTGTATTCTAGAAACTACGAGAAGAAAGAAGATTGCCTGGAAGACCAAAATATATAAAAACTGGAGACCTGGGAGGATAAAGAAGAAATTTAATACGATAAGAGCTCGAGTGGCTCATTAAGAATACCCGGAACTTATCAATCTTGCAAAGATTCCATTAAATGAGGCATTAAGTGGAGACGAGGGTGAAGACTGGAAAATGATCTTATTGCTCTTCAGCTTAACGCAACAACTGCCTTTTTAAACGATGACTAAGAAAAGAATATTTATATGGAGGTTCCAGAATTATTTGAAGAAATGCTGCTTAAAATAATCTTCAAGGAAAAATTGAAGAACGAATGAATGGATTCAAGGACAAACGCTTTAGAAATTCTACAAAGGATTCAAAGTGGCAAGCAAGTTTGTTTGATGAAGAAGGCCCTTTACGGTTTGAAGCAAGCTAGTAGACAGTGGTATGTAAAACTAGATCAGGAACTTGGTATCCTTCGGTTGAATCCATTGAATTCAGATGCTTGTATCTGCATGGAAAAATCTGGAGATGAGATCCTAATCGTTGCCATTTATGTCAATGACATATAGTTGTTTTCCAATATATTTAGCTGGCTGTCAAGGTTTAAACAAATAATCGGAAAACAATTTTAAATACTGGATATGGGAAGAATTAAGAACTGCTTTAGCATGGAATTTTAACAAGAAAATAATTTCCTGTAAATATCGCAAACTGCATATATTGAAGAAATTCTCAAGAAGTTTGGAATGAAGAACTCAGAACCAGCTCTAACACCTCTCGATCTGGGAAGGAATATAATAAACTAGATTAATCATCAAAAGAAGATGTAATTTATCCTTTTGGGTAACTCATAGGTCGTTAAGGTGTCTTTACGATATCGTATATAAGTCGTATGATCTGCCGCTCCGAGCACCAGTAGTCATATCCGGTATCGGCTAAAGGTCTGGTCCGCAGAGAATACCCAGTGTGCACAAAATTTGGCGACGTCTTTACGACAGCGTTACGACATCTTTACGACAACTTTACCGCATCCTATGTCGTAAAGACGCCGAAACGACATGTACATAGGATGTCGTAAAGTTGTCGTAAAGGTGTCGTAAAGGTGTCGTAAAGGTGTCGTAACGATGTCGTAAATACGTCGCCAAATTTTGTGCCCACTGGGTATTCTCTGTCGACCTGATCTTTAGCCGATACCGGATATGACTACTGGCACTCGGAGCGGCAGCAAACGAAAGTTCTCGTTAAATAGAAATTTAAATAATGGGTACACTCTGATATGACTTTAGAATAAATTTATAAATATATACATTTATAAATAAAAAAGTGAAAGTAGATATTTACTATTTCAAAAGTTCTAGTCCAAAAGGAAATTTTAAAATAGGCACACGGTAATTATAAGTTTTCAAATGCACATAAAATCTTTAATTCGGTGTAAACATAACCTCAATATGGTTATTTACAATTTACATTGACAGCTTATTATGAATATTATAATAAAAACTGGATTTGAGCCAATAAAGCATGGGATTGAGTATCATAAAGAAACTATTAAAAAAGGAAAGGCTTTGTCTATAATACAAGTCATTAGAGTAGAGGAAATCCGAATAAACGGTATTAGCGAAAGAATTCAAGCTAGTGTCATTCGTGAGACAAGCTGGAGCAAGAATGGGGAAAACACTCCGATAGTCAAATTGTAAAAGATTTTTATACAAAGGGCTTAGCAGTCGCGATTTTTTAAAATAAAGAATCTGGAAAACAATTACAAGTTTCTCCCTATAAACTAACTTATTCAGACCTTGCTAATCACCCGTGTGCTTTACTTGCTGTTCTCCGAGAAGAATTGAAAACTGAAGGGGAAAGAGCAGCTAAATCTATTTTAATGGATTGTATTGACTTAGCGATTGCATCAGTTAAAGATAGGAATTGTGATATTTGCATTCAATGTCAAGGATGACCGTTGGACCGGGAAAGCTATAAAACCGGAAAATGATCAGGAATTTTGTTAAACAGGGAAATTACAGTGAATTCATTTTTTACCGGGAATTTTACAGAATTTTTTGAATAAAAATTTTGTTTAACTGTGATTTCGACCGTTTTTAAATAATTTCCTAAATTGTGATTTTTATAAATTATTACATCATTTAGTTTAGAATGCTTAATTCGAAAATGTTTCACTTTAAAAATTTTCCATTTTAGATTTTTAATTTTTAATCACATATTTTAATTTAAAAAATTGTAATTAGAAGTTTTTAAAATCGAAGATTTTTTATAAAAAAACAGGGTGGCCGTCAGACCGGGAACCCGGGAATTTTACAACTTTTCAGCAGAACAATTTGCCCCAGTACGATTTTAACAGTTTTTAAAATAATAAAAGTGCAGTTTTGAGAATTTAAACAATTCAAAATTAAAAGTATTTGAAGTTGAAAATTTTTTATAAAAAACAGTTTTATTTTATCAACTGTGAATATAAATAAATAAGTTATTTTCAAAATGGATCTGTATACTAAGTAGAGAGATCTGAACAATACATGATTTAACCAAACAATTCTAGATCATTTCAAAATTTGAGAATTTCCAGATTGCAACTGTTTCAATCCAAAAGTCTTAATAAGAATTGAAATTAATATATCATATATTGCGATAATTTTATTTTCTTTTAAATTGCCATGATTTATCAATAATCTATTTTTAATTAAGAGTTTCAGGTCTTCCTTTATATTATTTTTTAGATTAAATTTAATAAATAAATGTATCAATATATTATTTCTATTCATTTTTTTAGACATCGAAAAATATAAACGTGCGTTTGACTATTTTAAACTTAAAAATAAATCCATAATAATTTAGTCATTATTGAAGGTTTTTATTAAATTTAAAACATTGTGGGTATAAATTATTTAATCTTTATCCCATTTAATTTGAAATTTCTTAACGTAGAAAAAGAATAAGTATCAATCTTTAGCAATATTTCATTCTTCATTTAAGATGAGTGAATTGAAACCATATAATTAAAAGAAAACAATTTGAAACTGAATTGTTTTACATAAAGGTCTTTGAATCTTTAGATTTTCGAAAAACTTTTAAACTTTTAGAGTTACAATTTTAATTGTTCTGTTTGAAAAGTGTTTAATTATACGTGAAATTGTTCAACTTTTACGCATAAATAACAATTAAACACTTATTATTTGTATAAAAAATTTGAGTAATTTTAAGAGATATGTAGAAGCTTTGAAAAGATTCAAAATTAATGATAAACTTGAAATTATTTCAAGTAATTTAAACTAAGTGTGTTAACATTTTTTTTCAGAACTTCTAAATCTTGAGAAAATTTTTCATACAAAAATTCTAAATTTTTTGTTTGAAATCTATAAAAATCTAAATTTTATTTTAATTTCGGCTGTGAGTATTTCAAATTATTTCAAGTTCTAAATTTAATTCGAATCTTTTAAAAACATCTAAATATCTCTTAATATTTCTCTGATATTTTTACAAATAATAAATGTTCTATTGTTATTTATAAATTCAAATTTAATTTTTTTTAATTTGCAGGCTTTTCTAAAAGTTATAGACAAAATTCAATTCATTTTGAAATAAATTTAAAAGTTCTGACAAAAAATTCAAAAATTATTTCGAATTAGGAAAAACACTTAAAATGTTGTTGATAGATTTTTTCACAAACTTTCTGGCGATCATAACGATTTTTGAAAAAGTGAAAATTTGACCCTAATTTTTTTCAATCAAAAATAAATTTGTCTTTTTTCTAAATTTCGACACTTTTTTTTCTTCAAAATATTTTTTAAAGAAAGCTGAGTTTTTTCCTATAAGTCTCCCAATTTTCAGAGCGGGAAATAAATTTATCTTAAATTAATAGAACGATACGAAAACAAGATGCCATGATAGGGCGGGTAGCACGATCTCCCCTAGTGCGCTCACGCCGAGGATCGATGTACAACGCTTTAGTGGCAGTTTTTTAAGTTAAGTAATATTATACAGGGTGTCTAAAAAGTCCCGGGACGGTTGGATATTTTCTCAGGTAAAATATTTTTCAAAAAAGCAAAGGTCATTCCTGAAGTCATTTAGAGGTTATTTGAAATTAACAAAGTTTTTTAAGAGGTCAGTGTAACTCATAAAGTAAATATCAACAAGGAATTCAATGGTGACCTTTATTTTGACGTTGAAGTTGACCTTCATGGCTTTTTGAAGGTCGACTTTGTTTTTTTAAACGGAAAACCCCTTTTTTACATCTGGAATCGATAGAGCGGAAACTTCTAAGTTCTGGTACGTACCCAAGTCATAGGTCAATTGTAACGTTCAAGGTCAGTTAGAGGTTATTTGAAATTAACAAAGTTTTCCAAGAGGTCAATGTAATTCGTGAAGTAAATTTCAACAAGAAATTCATTGGTGATTTCTGTATTGACCTTGGTTACAGCGTTTCGAATATTGTAAAATCATAAGGAAATTTTTCATTAAAAGTTCCAGGTGTTCTGGTGAGAGGTCTGTCCCTCCCCGAAGAGTTATACAGTCCTATACCGTTTTTCGCTACCTAAGTTAATAACTAAGGTGATACCATAAGTCCTATACCGTTTTTCCATACGAATATTACGAATCGAAACTAAATGTATTAATGATGCGTGGTTGGGGAGATCGAGTTCGATCTTATGATCAAATTCGTTTGCTTTTTAATCGCACTTTTCGTAATGAAGAAGGGTTAAATCCTATCTCAAAATCAACAATTGAAAAAACTGTAAGGCGCTTTATGAATCATGGATTTATCAAGGACCTTCAGAGAACTGGTCGGCCACAATCTGCAGGGTCTGAGGAGATGCAGATGGATATAGCCCAAGCAGTTGTTGAAAACCCACACCTTAGTTTACGTCGAGCTAGTGATGAGCGTGACGTTGCTCCTGAGACAGTGCGAAATATTTTAAGAAGCATTAATTCCCATCGTTACAAAATTCATCTGGTACAAGAGCTCAATGAAGACGATCCTGATCGTTGGGTTGAATTTTGACGAAGCAGCGGCTCATTACGGTACGGAATTCGAGCATATTTGGATACTCAATTCCCTCAAAGGTGGATTAGAAGAAAGGGTGAAATCGATTGGCCTGCTAGATCTCCTGATCTAACGCGTCTCGACTATTTTCTTTGGGGTTATTTAAAGGGCAAAGTATACTCAACGCAACCGCAAAGCTTAGAAGAATTGCAGAATCGGATTCTGCAACAGGCATCTTTGATTGATAGAGAGATTATTCGTAATGCTGTAACTCATTTTTACAATCGCATAGCTTTTTGTCAAAAAGCTCAAGGTTTTCAGTTCGAAAATCTTTACTGAAGCGTGATAGGCAAGGAGATTCACGCTAATCAAGCACCCCAAAGGGAACTGAATTTACTACATCCACATCGTTGTTGCTGGGTAATGCTAAACGTAAACGTGAACTGCTTGGAAAAAACCTTGAAAAAACCTTTAAGATCATCACAAAATCAATACAGAGCTCACCAATGAATTTCTCGTACAAATTTACTTCAGGAATTGCACTGACCTTTTGGAAAACTTTGTTAATTTCAAATAACCTCTAACTGACCTTGAACGTTACAATTGACCTATGACTTGGGTACATACCTATACGTAGAATTTTCCGCTCTATCGATTGAAGATGTAAAAAGGGGGGTTTCCATATAAAGAAACAAAGTGGACCTTCAAAAAGCCATAAAGGTCAACTTCAAAGTCAAAATGAAGGTCACAATTGAATGCATCGTTGAAATTTACTTTAGGAATTGCACTGACCTCTTGGAAAACTTTGTTAATTTCAAATAACTTCTAACTGACCTTGAACGTTACAATTCACCTATGACTAGGGTACGTACCTGAACGTAGAATTATCCGCTCTATCGACTGCAGATGTAAAAAAGGGTGTTTCTATTTTTAAAAAACAAAGTTGACCTTCAAAAAGCCATGAAGGTCAACTTCAAGGTCAAAATTAAGGTCATCCTTGAATTCCTCGTTGAAATTTACTTAAGGAATGACCTTCACTTTTTTGAAAAATATTTTACCTGAGGAAATATCCAACCATCCCGAAACTTTTTAGACCCCTGTATACTACTACGAGTAGAATAACTGTGTGTTAAAGTGATACTTTTGTTTTAAAGAATGAATAATTTAAATTTATTATCTTCGTCTTTTTCTGACTAACTTTTTGAAGTTACAATTATTTTTCTTCTTTGCATGAGTATTTGTCTTTCCGTTTGATTGTTTGGCGACAGTTTTAACAGTTGTTTTCTTTTCAGGCCTCTTTTGCTATTTCTTTTTTTTTTGCCATTCGAGAAGATATCGTATTTCTCAGAGGACGAAAACTTCTTGAGCTGAAGTTTTCTATCTTGAGTGGAAATAAAAGCGTGGTACTGTAATATACCTGATATCATTACAGCTTTGTCAAATCTGGCTTTAAGTAACTCGGTGGCTAAGGAATGATGTTGTTTGCTGCTGAAAAATATCGGTTTCAAAAAATGGGCCGTGTGTATGTGATGTATCGCAGAGCATTGTAAGCTTGAACGTGCTTCTTGTTTCTTTATATTCGCTCCTATACCATCACATGCACCCTTACCATGAGACGTATCATGGAAGTGCCATTTAGCTTTGATATCATCATCGTCTTCATGAGCTTAGAGGTTAGCAAAGCTACTCTTATTTTTAAAATGTTGCCGTGCACCATTAGTAAAATATAAGATTTTCATAGGGCCAAATTAAGTTTTTAAGTAATCTACTATTTTATTTTGATACTCGTGAACAGCCACCGTGCTATGAGCTAAGTTATCAGATATGATTGCGACACTTACGCGCTTGAACTCGCCATCTTTTTTATAATAAATCACGACAGTGATTATTGTAGCTTGGCCGAATGGTATGAATTTGTGAATTTCGAAACACTGGTCCTCAAGTCTACATGTTCTAATGTAAATTGAGCATATAACTTGTTGAGATTACATAGTAGTAACCTTTTCTAAACATGTGAACGAGTTCCATTATCATTCTTGATCGACACAAAGTCTTTCATCCCTGACATCCTTCGACTTAAGTCATCGCATTGATAAAAGTTCTTCACTAGAGTTCCAGTTATAGAAGTCAATGCTTTTCCCCTTTTTGTATTCGGAAGCGTAAGAATTCCATGCTTCAAAATTTTTTTGAAGAAACTAATTTTTTGAAGATTTCTTCATGATCTTTAGAGACATTGAACTTTTTTCTATGATTTGACCAAGTACTTTAACACCAGCTTTATGATATTTGTTTTCGCATTGTAGTTTGGTGTCTAAGACATCTAAATCTTTTTCGTTGTAACTAGGCTGATCTTCATCATCAACAGAAATCATTTCATAATCCTCAATATCTACCTTATATCTACCAGAAGGCTTTGCAATATCACCAGAGTTCAAGCGTGATATTCCTGCTGAGTTGATGAACTGCAAATTCGAGCTATTCCTGATAGTGTAGGGAATTTAAAACGCAAGTCGTGGGAAATACCACGGAGTTTAAGATTAGTTGCTTTATGCCTCACTTCTTAAAAAGGATCAATACATCTATTCTTTCAAATTTAAATAACTTTTTTAGAGAGCATTGTGCAAAAGTATTTTTTTCAAATTGACAAAAGTTTTATATTCTCACTACTAACTTTCAAATCATATTCCCAATTGATTTTTCACTAATTTGGCACTCTGAAAATTGGGGACCTTATAGAAAAAAACTCAGCTTTCTTTTTAAAATGTTTTAAAGAAAAAAAGTGTCGTAAATTAAAAGGGATTTTCTCAGTGAGAAAGAGCCGACACGATACTCTCGACGAGGAAATTCTCCATCGTAAAGACGTAAACGATGAAGCAAGAGGAGCAGAGGACAAGAAAGGCAGAGGAACAGCAGAAACTAGAGGGACTCATCAACATGAACTTGCGAGAAACGCAAGCCGACTTCGACAAGTGTTGAGCTTAGACACCAGTGCAGGTATGGCCAATTTCAGCGATATGGCAGTTCGAGGAGAAAAGCCACCTGAGAAACCCGCACTTAAACAATAAGGAAGAGTAAGGGCTCGTACAAATAGACGTAAACGACGTACTACACAAAATCGAAAAAGTCACACTTGAACGAGCCGAGATAAGTATAAGAACTCGCACGCAACCGGGAATTGCGTAACCCAGAGAGGAAGAGTTGAGGCCAGGATATAAAAAGCGCTGCAGAACACGAAAATTTCTCTGAATATTTTTCTTATAGAAATAATCTAAGTCTTCTGACTTTAGTTTTTACTCTGAGTAGAAAGCTAAGGAAGACTCTTCCTTATTCCTGTTCAAAAGAGTATCTGTTAAGATTTTCATGATCATTTGAAGTCCAATGTGTAATCAAGAAACCTTTTCTTATGAGAACTATCGCGGCAATCTTTGAGTATCTTTTCATGGAAAACAGCCCTATCATAAAATTTTAGACCTATCGGCCTGATGCCTGACCCACTATATAAATTAGTTTAAAGCTAGCACTTGTTCGTTTTCTCTTAAATTCCTGAGCTACGTCAAGGACTCCTTGGCTCTTGGTCTACGTTATTCGACGGAAAACGCTTTTACCATCTGGCAATCACCCTTGATATTCAGGAGCAACAGGGAGACTGTTTTCTCTCTTCCTGATCGGTGGGTAGCAAGCTGTAAATGTTAGAGAAGTTTAGAACTAGTCGTAAAAATTAGAAGAGACTCAAGTTCCTAAATTTTAAAATCATTTATAGCCTTGAGGATAATCCTCCCGTTTCTGTCTCTCTTGCGCTCAGAGCGCCTTTCAAATAAACGACCTACGACAAGTGTCGAGGCGCGTGTGACGCCCGCACCCCCTTGCGTTAGAGACCATTTGCCTTACCTGAGTAACAGATCATCGGCCTCAATACGGCAATTATCTAATATGGAATAAATAGAAAGATTATGAGCTATTATTACCTGTATTGAAAAGAAGTAACAAGAGCTTAAAGTACCGAGCGTAGACTTCGTCTAGTTTGAATTTGACCCCTTGACGGTGGTGGCGACGAATACGAGATACCCGGATTCGCTGCTCACTAGAGAGTAGTTCGAGCTCTTCAGGTAGACTACCTGGAGGGCGCTCGAAAGAGTGTCTCCAGATCAATGGCTAAAATATAAGACCTCTGTCTGCAGGGGAGGGGTCTTTGTATATGTGGTAGCTGACCCAGCTGCTAAAGCTTGGCTACACAAAGCTGTAGTAGTCGACACAAGACCTTGGGAAGCCGCATCTCTTGAGATGGGTGGAGTTGAGTTGCTTCAGAGGATGGTTAAGGCTGCATCGTGGTTCCCAAGTAAACTGGTAGGCTCATCTGTGGTCCTCCGTCGGCTGTAGGGATTCAACCCGTAACTTGACAGCGTCCTGGTGGATCGTCAGGCACGATAGGCTTTAGGAATAGGACACAGCTGGAGGAATCAACATCTCCTAGTTGTGCAAATTTTTAAGTCACAGATGAGGGCTCTTTCGGTCCTCAACAACAGGCTCTTCTACCACTTTGGACAGGTCAACTTTTAAGTTATCAGGCAAGGACAGAAGGAGCCTGTCGGTGGACATGTAAATCGGAGTCAGACCTGAGTGACTGCTCCCGGTCTTAACTTGCATCACAGCAAAGCCGCCTCTGCAGTTTTGCAGAGTTGGACAATGTGGCCATTTCAAAGGCTTGCATACTGTCGAAGGGAGTCAACGTCGTCTGGCTGCTTGAGCTATGATCTAGAGACCTAATGGTGATATTCACGGATCTTAAAGGAATAGGATGGCTAGTCCTGACATCGGCTTACTTTCCATATTACAGCGATACCAATCCACCATGTGAGGTACGTACACTGGTGGAATAATGCAAGGTGAGTAGTCTTCCTCTTCTGCTACGGTGCGATGCTAACTCCCACAATACTTTGTGGGGCACCACGGTCATCAACTCAAGAGGTAATGACTTAAATATGTTTAATATGGGGAACAGTCTGACGTTTCGTAATCCGGTCAGGGAGGAAGTTATTGACATCACTCTCTGCAACGGTAGTTTTAAAGATACCATCAAGAAGTGGAGAGTCTCAGATGAATCCACTCTCTCAGATCACTCACAGTTGAAATCCACTATACCCATCGGCCCTAAATGGGTCAGAAATCCAAAGAGAACGAACTGGTATCAGTTTTCGACAGTACTAAGAAGTGCACTTTCAGGGATGCCCAGGTCAATTAGAGACGTGGATATCCTGGAGATGGCGGCCGAGATTTTCACGGAAGCCATCAAATCTACTTATTAAGGTGATTGTTGACCTTTAAAAATCCAAAAGGCTGGAGAGACACGCTGACGGAATGTGAAACTCGAAGAGCTTCTCAGGGAAACTAGAGAGAGGTTCATGTGTGCCAGTTCTGGCAAAACAAGGAACTATGGGCTTCATTTACATCAATGAGGGATGATTATCGGAGTGCAATACATAAGGCAAAGCATGAAAGCTAGACCAAATTTTGCTCTGATATCAAAAAAGAAGCAGAGGCGTCAGACTAGATAAGCTGCTTTCTCGGAACTTTGAAATTGCCCGGCGGGGGATACTCAGAGTCTGACAGGATACCTTCGCTTACCTGATCTAGGCACATTCCTGGGCTCTACAATGTCAGTAGAAGAGGTACGACACCTCCGAGGCTATCAAAGCAGCCTGCGTCCCAATTGGGCCCGAAACGGCGGCTAGCTAACGAGCTTACAAGTGTCCTTACAAGTGTCCTGGTCCGGATGGCATATATCCAGTCCTCTTACAGAGGGCTAGTGATATCATCATTGATCGGCTATACTACACCCAAGGATTTCCGACCCATTTGCCTCACATCTTTTTTACTAAAAACCGTGGAAAGACTCGTGGACAGATATATCCGCGTCATTCTGGACGAGAAGCTGTCATGGAACGAGCACCTGGAAAACAAGTTCAAGAAGCTAGTAGCGACTCTTTGGCTCTGTAGGAGAGCCGTAGGGAAAAGCTGGGGCTTGAAACCGGAGACACTTATGTGAATCTACACAGCGATCCTGCGACTCAGACTAACCTATGCGGCAGTCGTCTGTTGGAGCAGGGTCGAACACTCTACTGTGAAGTTCCGACTGGAAATTATCAGGGGACTTATTCTGAGAGGTATCACTGGTCCCTCAATGTCGACACCCACGATGGCCCTGGGGGCACTAATAGGTTTGGAGTCCCTTCAAAATCACCAAGAAAGCCGTGGCTGTAAAGGCGACCTGAAGATTAAATATGGTAGACGATAGCAGTATCTCGACAGTTGTGCGGGTACTAATCGAGATCGTGGGGAGGCAGACACTGAGCATGATCAGCGACAAAATGTCCATTCATCCCTACCTTTTCGACAAGAAGTACCGAGTTAGCCTGTCCATTAAAGAGAAATGGGTTAACGGTGAGGTACACCTACCCAGTGATGGAGACAACAGGTTTACAGATGGCTCCAGGAACAAGGAGAAAGCTGGAGCAGGTGTATGTCGTAGAAGGAACGGAATATGCTTCACAATTGCGATGGGGTCCTACGCATTACTCCTAAAATCTGAGATTATGGCCTTGCTCCAATGCGCCGATAAGGCGATGGAATATGGCAATAAAAGAAACATTCGCATCTGCTCAGACAGCAGGGCCACTATCATGTCCCTAAATGGAACAGCGACCACATCGCTACTAGTATGAGTGTGCTTCGAGGCACTGAATAAGCTAAAGACAGAAAACCGAGTCACTATGCTCTGGATTCCTGGACACAGTGGCATTAGGGGCAATGAGATATCAGACAGCTCAAAGCTAAACCCTCATCAAGCGAAGGAAATACTAAAGCTCAGGAGGAATGAAGTCAAAGTTCAAACATAACTGTTTATAGGACAATGAAACCTCTGGTATCACAGGCGTAAGATAGGACTTGAAGAAAGTCCCCTTTGTCGTCTGTGCGGAAAGGACAATGAGACTTCTAATCATATTCTCTGTCACTGCTTTGCGATTGCGGTGAAGCGTGTGAAACTCACAGGCAGTTACTGCATCATTGAGTCTGAAATATCAGCTAACTGCGTGGCTGCGGTCCTCTCTTTATGAAGAGGGCTTTGGGGCCACACTTAAGGCTTATAAGGGAACGCAATAAGATCACCCAAGCGTCAGGGGCTGTGACCTGATGGTCTCAACCCAACATATTAATAATAATAATAATAATTTAGAAAGTAATTAGTTTAACTTCAAAACCTAGTTGTTAAATTTATAACCGAAAAGATGAATTCTAAAATAAAAATATTAATTTGCCACCGAAAAGCGCAAATTTGTATCGAAATTCAAGAATTCACAACCAAATAGTTGAATTTTTAAACAAGAAGAATAATTTACTACAAAAAAAGACGAATTTTCAATAAAATTACAAAATTTTCAACCATAAAGCTTAATTATAAACTAAAAAAGATGAATATTTAAACAAGACGATTTATTAACCATAACAAAAAAGGAACTTTTAATAAAACTGCCCCTTAATGAGGCTAAATTTAAAGTAAGTTTTAGGGGACTTGAATTAACCTTTTTTATTAACGTACCTTTAACGAGTTATGTACGTAAAATAATAACCTACCACGCGAAGTATCGCCCCTAGCTGCAGGTGCGGAATTGTGTGAGGAGGAAGAAGAGCAGGCTCTGGACGAGGGTTTGGTGGGCTCGGATGCACTTTGGCCAGGGCACTGACTTTTACCAGCCGTAAAGCCTTCCGAGCTTAATTCTGTGAGAACAAACAGCAACATATTAATGTTTTATTCTTAATACTAAACTCAAAAATAATCCATTGCCCCCTTGGTGCATACGATTTTTTGTATAACAAATGGATGATTTTAGACATTTCTCGAAATACAGTCATAATTTCAGCCCATATTGATTTTGAATAAAGGTAACATGATTGGCGGTGATTTTCAAGGTTATTTATGGTAATTTGCCATAAATTACCGTAAGTTTAATTTCAAACATTTTTATAACTGCTTATTCATTCACAATGTGTGCAAACAAGAGGGAGAGAGAGCATGAGAACGCAAATGGATCATAGTCTACTTATTCTATTGTATAAACATTACTTACAATATTTACGCTTGAAAACTAAGTGACTTCCGTTTCTAGCACCCTCTAACTCCTTCATCCTTTCTTCTCCTACTCCATCCTCCCATAGAATTTTAATCACAATCTCATGCCAGTTTTCTTTATCTCAAATTCCTCTCCTACATTCTTCCCATACATGCTACCATGTTTTCTTCTCCCATTCACATATGCTACACTTTCTGTTTTATTCTTTTACCCAATACATCCCCTTTCTAACCTCCTTTTCCAATCTGAATCTTGCTATTCTGGTCCACCTTCTCTCTCCCCAAACCTTTTCTAAATACTTTGCTACTCCTTCCTTTTTTATCATCTTATACCAATTACTGCATTTCATTTCTCAATAATCCCACATCTTTCTATTAATTGTTTTTGCCTCTCCTTTTTCCAATTCTTCATAGTTCACTCCAGCCCCATCTTCTATTTTTCTAACATTAAAAAACTCCCTCCTTTCTTCTTCCCACCTTGTTAATTATATCGTCCTCCCTATCCTCTCTTTTACCTCCATTAAACACTTTCACGCTAACTCCTCTCCCTTTTCCTCTTTAAGCTTCGTTTCAAATTTCCATGCCCTCTTTCCCACTCTACCAGGTGTATACATATGAAACTGGTATTGCCATCTAGCGGCCAGCAGGCACACTTGTAGGCACTGTCGGAACTTACCATTTGTGCTAATTGGCGTATTGTCATCTGTCAACAATATCCAATACC
>NC_046657.1:7714461-7742020 GCF_010883055.1 Belonocnema kinseyi
AGCGAGGGCGCATACTTTGAATAAAATATTTGTTTTCATTCTCTTGAAATAAATGTGTTTTTTTCTTGAAAAAATACCGGTTTCATATGTATACACCTGGTACTACTCAATTAATCCCTTTGCGCTTCTTCTCTCATCATATATCCTGGCGTCCTCCAGTCTACCCCTAGTGTGCACCTTATATACCTTTCTTTCAAACTCTCAATATTTTTCTTTTCTTTTCATCCCCATATCTCTGCTCCATAAACCTAATAATGGCCATACCAGCGTATCAAATAATTACATTCTTCTTCTCCAATTTTCTTTGATCTGCTTTTTCATATTCCTCTTATCGGGTTCATTATCCCTGCTGCGTTTTTATCCTTTCTCTTATATGAGCACTATAATCTCCATTCGTTTGCAAGATATATCCCAAATACTTAAACTCTTTTACTTCTTATAAATTTATTCCCTTTCATCTCCCCGTCTATTTTTCTTCCTTTCTCATCCTTTTGTAAACCTCATTATCTTTGTCGTTTCTGCATTTACATTCAACATTTCCCTATATAAGTATTTCTCCAATCCTTTAATTAAGCCCGCTATCCCTTCTTCATCCTCTGTCAATCAACACTATATCGTCCTCGTATTCCAGTGTATATATCTTTATCTTCCCTATCCTAACTCCTCCCCAACCTTTTCTCCTCATTTCTTCTTTCAATTCTGATATCAATATATTAAATAAAAGTGGGCTCAGAGGACATCCTTACCTCACTCCTCTCACCAACCAGAAACTATCTTCTACTTTCTCTCCTAACCTTTACCCTGCGTTTTGTCTCTTTAAAAATTTCCGATACTCTCTTTATTAATCCCTCTCTTATGCCCTTTTTCACCATAACTTTTTCTATTTCGCCTCGGTCTAATGAGCCAAACGCCACTTTTAAGTCCACGAACAAAATCGTTACATATACGTATACATACTCGATTACACATTATCCATGGTCATTCATCTAGTTCCATCCCTCTATATTTCCACACTTCATTTGAAATCTCATCTATACCAGGTGCGTTTCCATCCTTCATTGTTTCTAACACCTTGGCTATTTCTTCCCTTATTATGTCCTCTTTCTCATTGTTTTCTCTGCCGTATTTTTCTCCTTTCTTAACTTTTCTCTCTACTCCTCCTAGCGGATTCAAAGAATATTTTTTCCATTCTATCATTTCAATATCTTCATTCACTCTTTTTCTTCTTTTCCTTCCTCTATTTACTACGCTCCGTATCTCTTCTTCCTAGCGTTTTCCGCCTCTTCCTTAAACCTTTTATTCTCTTCCTCTCTCTTTTGATCGCATAACTCAGTATACTCTTTCTTTTTTCTCCTATATTCTTCCCCATTACTTTTTTCTATTCTCCACTTTCTTAGTTCCTTTCTTACCACCTGTTATTCTCTTTACAATCCTTATTCCTCTCACTTCTATTCCCCCCTTTACTAACTTCATTTGGCTTGTGCACTCTAATCCTCTTTTTATTTCTCTTATCATTTTTTCCATCTCTTCCACAGTTCCCTCTCCCATTTTAATATTTCTGACCTTTTCTCTACACTGTTCTTTTCCTTGTCCTGACCAATCCCCTTTTCCTACACTTTTTACCTTTGCTCCCTATTTATTAATACTTCTATTATATTTTTCTCCCTCTAATGTGAGTATTAGAGTGAAGTGATCCCAATCAATATCATCTACCTCTAGTTTCTTGACCTTCTCTCTTACCTCATCATCCACTCTCATATAATCAATTGCCGTTCCCCTTTCTCCTCCTGAACGTGTATATTCTCCTTCCTCATCTCCCTCTATATTTGCATTTAAGATAAACCACCCGAACTCCTCTAGGCTCTTTAACAACTTTCTTCCCTCCCCAGTCTATATCTTATCTTTCGATTTTCTTTCTCTCTCTTTTAATCATTTACTTCCTCCTCCATCTCCTGTTCTTGCATTAGAATCCTCATCTATTATAAACCTAATCTCTTCTTTGTTTTCTTCAATCATTTATCTCATCTCCTCTACTTACTCCTACATATCACTGCTCAAATAAATTTCTGGAAATTTTCGGTCATTTATGGCATTTGTACAGGTGAATAGGGTAATTTACCATAAATTACCCAAAATTCAATTTTAAACATAATAATAAAATTCCGGGAATTTATGAATTTTTTCGTAATTCATTGTAATTTACAGAAAAAGATGTTAAATTACTGTTACTTACCTAAAATTAAATTTTTGACGTTTTTATAAATTTCCGGAAATTTATGGAAGTCGTCGGTCATTTATGGTAATTGTATAGGTAAATATGGTGAATTACCATAAAGTATTCAACATTCAATTTTAGACATTTTTATAATTATCCGGATATTGATGAATTTTTTGGGTAATTTATTGTAATTTTACAAAAGAAAATGGTAAATTGTCATAAATTACCTAAAAGACAATTTTAAACATTTTTACAAATTTCCGGAAATTTACATAAATATTCAGTCATTTATGGTCATCGCACAGGTAAATAATCATAAATTACTCTATATTCAATTTAAAACATTTTTATAAATTTCCGGAAATTAATACATTTTTGGATACTTTATGGTAATTTTACGTATAAAAATGGTAAATTATCATAAATGACCAACAATTTAATTTTAAACATTTTTATAAGCTTCCGGAAACTTTAAAACATTTTTGTAATTTATGGTAATTTGAAAACCTGGTATATCTCGAGAATTCTTCTATTATGTCAAAATCGTGAGTAAACGAATAAATTTGCAAACGATTCTAACCGTTCAAATGCTGTCATCTGCTACCCGCTGATTTCTATTTTTCGCAAAATTTATATTTGTCTTAAAAATAATCATTTCCTCAACAAATTTTTTGATTTTTCAACATTCTATTCATCCGAGGATCTCGCAAAACCCCGGATATTCGACAAGTTTTCTTTCTTTCGTTCGCACATCCTTCAGAAAAAAATATATATTGAGCCAGTTCCGTACCTATAAAAAAAATCAAAGTCGGATTTAACCAACACCCTTAAGATAAATCACCCAAAATTCAGTTTAAAAATTTCTATAAATTTCCGGAAATGTTTTTAATTTACGGTAATTTAATCAATTATATATGGTGACTTTCCATAAATTACACCAAAATTCGATTATCTGCAACCAAAGTTCCTTACAGGTGTGAGCTTATCATTGTGTAATTTTAAAAACCGTGGTAAAACGCACTCATAAAAAGAATCGGTTAGCTGCTGCGCTTGCGCTCTTTGAGGAAGGATACTTTGTCTAGATACTGCGCTTGCGCATTTCGATTCAGAATTACTTTCCAGAACTGCCGGAATCATAGTGATAAGACAAACTAGAAGTGATAAGTTACCATAAATGACTGATAAATTACCACTAATTAGCGACAGCTTGCTAATAAACCAAAAAGAATGAGTTTATAAGAAAAGATTCAAATTTTCAATAACATAATTGAACTTTCAATATAAAACTGAAATATTCTACCATAAAAATCCATTTTCAACTAAATAGTTCAATTTATAACCGAAAAACTATAAAACTTTAATCAAAAACAGAGGTACGTAAAACGATAAATTATCTAAATAACATAACAAAAAAATTTCAACAAAGGAGCTTAATTTTCTGCCAGAAAACACGAATTTTCAACCGAACTAAAAAGATTAGCACCTAATCCATTTCAAATCAGACAGGGTTCTACACTTTTGTTTTTTCGGGGCTATTAGTCGAAAAGTATTTTTTTTTTTATTTACAGAAAAAAATCAAAGAAGTTATGCGTATTTGAATTTTTATAAAAGAAGTGAAAGTCGATTTTCTGAATAAAGATATCTTTTAAGCTTGATCATTGCTTAATAACTTTTGTGACCAGGAGAATTATTTTTATTCACAATCGAATTTTCCGTTTTTTCTTTGGAACAATGACAGATAAGAGAAAATGTTAAGATGAAAGTTTGCACATGTAAAAATTTCTATAAAAAATGGTAATTTTTTGGTAAAGAAAAATTTAATTTCTTCATTTTTGTCGTGAATGATAGAAGATAACAGAAAAGAAAAGAAGACATTTTCAATAGAATTTTCTTGCTGTGCAAATTTTTATCTTGCCACGAGAGATTCTGCGAGTTTAAGTGTTAACCCTTGTTTGATTTTAAATGGATTCGGTCTAATTTATCTACCAATAAAGACGAATTTTTAAATAAAAAATAAAAATTTTCAACAACAAAATATGCAAGTAAAAATTTTATTTCAGCTTTAAAAAACGAATTTTCAACACAAATAAATTTTCAACAAAGCAGGTAATTTTTCAACTAAATAGATTAACCTTTAAAAAAGTTTAAAAAGTGGTTCAACTTTCTCTTTCAATAAAAAAAGCTTTCAACAAGGTAGTTAAATTTTCAATCAACGAGATTAATTTTAACGTAAATGCTAAATAATTTAATGCAATTCTGCGATTGATTAAAAATAATGTTCGTTCACGCCTATACCGCTTCTCTTGATGTAAAAAATTTTTTATTATAAAAAATTTGCCGGTATATTTCTACCTGTATTTCAGATCCTTTTCAAGGTTTTTTATAGAGGAAGAAAAGAAAAACCGTTGAAGACGATATGGAAATTTCAAGTATTTTTTACATTTTAATTTTTGCGTAAGAGAATTGTTTAAAGTTTCAAATAACTAGAATGTGAATTGTAAATTGTAAAAACTATAAATATTAATTTCATTTATTTAATTTTATCGCTGTAACTGTCTTAATTATTTGACTTTACAAAAATTCATTGACCATGATCTGAAAAAAAATGTAATACAAAATGGCATAAATGATACTTTAACAATGAAAAAAAAAAACAAAAATGATATTTAGACGTATTTGTTCACCTTACTACATATAATGAACAGAAAGTACAAGTTTCTTGCATTGTAAATATTTTTTACATGACGACGAGCACGCAGTTTTTTATCTGGAGATAAACCGCCAAAGAAAGAAAAAGTTTTTAACAAAAAAGTTGAATTGAGAAAGATCGATTTTTTACAAAATGATGAATCTTCAATATGATTAGTTGAATTTGGAATTAAAACAATTATTCTTTGACAAAAAAAAATAACAAACGTAAAACCTAAAATATACATCTTCAGCTAAAATTATAAATCTTCAACAAAAATATTGCTTATTTTAATTTCATTCTTTATTTTAAAAATCCCTAACTACTATTACCATTTTTTATTTTCCCTGACTGTCAATATTCAAATTCTAGAATCTTAATCTTGTAATATTTCTTACATACAATCTTTCACACACAGACTCAAACAAATTCACATTTAAAAAAATGATACAAAAATTTAAATTATGGATAAAAACTTATTTGATAGAATTCGAAAAAAATGTATAAGCTTTTAATAATTTTGACAGATTTCGGAAGATTGAACTTTTTTCTCAGCTTTTAGGGATATTCTTAATGGATTAGGATTGTTTATAAAGAATAGTTTTAAATTTATAAGATTTCAAAATGTGTCGAAACAGAATATAGAAGACTTCATAAGACAATTTTTTTATTTTTAATGATCTAAAAGAATTTAAGGTAAACTGAATTTTTTAAATGATTAAAAAAAAATTAATTCCAAGAGAAAATTAAATATTACGAAACATATAAAATTATTATCTAGAATTTTGAAAAAGAGGCTAAAAGATTTTAAAGCTAAATTTTGCTATTTTGCTATATGACATAATTTTAATTTTAAAGTAATTTTTTAATTTTGCAAAATATAACAAGAAGATCATAAGGATCTCAAAAAATTTTGAAAAAGAGAGTATACGATTTTAAAACAAGATTTTTCAATTTGGTAGGATTAAAAAATCAGAACATAATCGAGAAATATTTAGAAGATCTGAAGAGATTTTAAAAGAGTTTTAAACTTTAAAATAAATGTAGATTTTTAAACATTTCTAACAAAATTTTTAGAAGAATGTCGAAAAGTTTCAAGAGAATAAGCAACTTTCTTAATATTCCTGGCAAACTTCTAAAAGTCCTAAATATCGTGTAGAAAAATAACAGATTTGATTAATATTTTGTTAAATCCTGTAAAAAAAAAAATAATTTTTTTTTTAATTTTCTCAAGAATTTGATAAAAATTACATTTATATACATTTTAAAAGAAACTTATAATACTAGTTTTTCGTTTTTAATTCTCAGAATCTAATTTTATCTCGAATTTAAGAGTTTAAAAAGTTTTAACAAATAAATATTTGAAATTTTTGTTTTGTATTGGCATTATTATTCTATTTTGTATTATTTACTGTATTAAAAAAAAGTTTTTAAAATATCACCAAAATATTGTTTTAATTATTTCTGGAGACCTCTTCATCTTAAAAAACCTTTTTTTTTTATTAAAAAAAACGTCTATTATGTTTTCAAACATAATACAAAAAATGTTACGAAAGGGTGGTGTAGGGGGAGGAGTTTGAAGGAAATGTTACGATCTATGAAACGGGGGAGGGTGTCAAAAAACGCAATTATAATCACAATAATTGAAATATGTATTCCAAATTACATTTGATTTTTTCGAATTGACATTATAAGAATAAAACATTTAATTTAGGTTTTAAATTAGAATTGACTAAATTCAATGTCTCGAATAAAAAAGTATGAAAATTCGATAGTTAACATTCTGTAATTATTTCCTTCTGAATTCTTTGAATTAAAAATAATACACCTTGTCATTATAAATACATTCTCATTTCTCTTTTATGATTTCAAAATCAACCTTGTATAAACTTTGTTCTTAGTACGCTTGATATCGTCGTAGATAAAACAAATAATGTGCATAAACAGCATAATCGAGGCTACATTGCTTTAAAGATAGCAAACGGACTTTTCTGCTTATTGAGGGCACGTGATACTTCGTTGTTTGGTAAATCGAGTTCAATTCCCCCGGGTGTCCGTCCACAAAAATTAAAAAAATTTTAAACTGAATGCGAAGATGCTATGAAATAGTAGAAAGGACATCCCCGAACTCTTTTTTAAGGGATGATAAAAAAAAAGTTTATTCTGCTAAATGAAAATATTATACATGTACGCTATTTTAAGTTTAGGATGAGTTCTCAGATCTCTGCTATTTCGATAATGTAAGTCTGTACCGTACCGATGCTGTCGGTAGTCACCGTAGTCACTTATAAATTATTTATGAAATGAACATTTTTAATTTTCTGCAGACAAGGTTACGCAGTGGGCACAAAATTTTATGACATCTTTACGACGTCGTTACGATATCTTTACGACAACTTTACGACATCCTATGTTCATCTCGTTTCGATGTCTTTACGGTATCGTAGACATCGTCAGACCATACGACTTATTCACAATATCGTAAAGACACCTTAACGACATGAACATAGGATGTCGTAAAGTTGTCGTAAATATGTCGTAACGATGTCGTAAAGACGTCGCCAAATTTTGTGCCCACTGGGTAGTTCCAAGACATTAGCAACTATGTTTTTTTTGCTTTTCCCGAACTTTTGGCCAATAATATTGTGTAGTTTGGAAGTAAAGCTGGTGAGAATTGTAACACACATAACCTGAAAATACACATACATTAATCAAACTTAGCAAAATTAATTTTTTTTAATGATTCCACAAACGAAGAGTTCGGCAACGTCCTTTAACATGTTTGCTATTGCTCCAAATTCAAAATGACTCAAAGGGTTTTTGAAAGTGGCGCAATTTCTGTATCACCAGGGGAGTTGGTGAGAGCCCGGGTAAAGGGGGGAGGGAGTGAATGCAATAATGAACAATGGGCTTTTGTTCATCAAATTGACCAATCAAGTTTAAAGTTGCGTAATTTTGTGCTTCTTAGCGCACCTGAAGTAACTTTAAAGATTATACTTTTATTAATTTATTCTGCACTTACCAATCGAATAAAAAAAAACCAAAGCGGTGCAAAACACAAAAGGGATTCTTATTTTTTTGAAATGTGGGAACAAATGATTATCGAATGATGTAGAAAACATCGTGACTAATGAATATTCTGAAGTTTCGTACATGTATACTATTTTAGGAATTTTGTATTTTTCCCTTTCCGAGCATAGATCGTAACCTAGATGCATCTTCTGGGCGGGGCTCAGTGACATGACAAATTTTAGTCAGCATCGTGTTATTTATTAACGCATGAATTCCTCGCATGTGTTTCCCCTTGAAATTTTAGAAACCGGATAAACATTTAGAAAGAAGTTTTGTTGATAAGAACAAAAGAATTAATTTAAGATTGAAGTGAAGTCTGCACTGTAACAAGAATCTATGGTAAATTTCCCATACATGTATTGGAAGTAATTAATGCATACACGTCTTGAACTTTTTCCATACATCGGTATGGAAAAATAGTTGTACGTGCATGCGACTTTTTCCATAGCTAGTTAGTATTTTTGCCATACCCGGATTGCATTTTTCCCATATCCAACATGGGCAAAATATCAATTGTAATATACGTTGATTAAATTTTTCCCATACCCAGTTTGCACTTTTTTCCCATACTATAATTAAATGCCAATATTAAATTATTTCTTTTTCATCTTCAAAGGTTTTAATGAAATAATCTAAAACTATACGTATGCTATATTGCATTAAAAATGTCTAATTGCACTAAATCTTATTGCACTCTCAATATTTAACTGATTCAATATTCCAACTCCAAAAGGTTCCACAAGTGTATACACTCGAGTCGCGGTACTGCGAAATTCAGTACTGCGAACTCCCGCTTTTGAGTACTTTTTTCCCCGATAGTGAGAACGACGCTATAACCCCTTCACTCCCACTACTTATTTCTACATTTGATGATTTCATTAAATAAAGAATTCACTGTCATTTTAATTTTAATTCATGGTCAAATACATTCGATACTTACGGTGGAAGATTTTATGTTTGTGATGTTTTTTAACGTTCACTCCGCTCTATTCAATTTAATAATTTTAATAATAACGATTCAAATTGTCACTACAAACTGTCAGGATGTAAACAGTTGACATTTGAAAATAGTAAATAGTCGGAGGAGTAAATTGTAAAATCCCCTCATGTGTTCTCACTATTGAGGGCGGACCTATACTAAATGTTCGCAGTACCGCGACTCAAGCGTACTTAAATCTTACTTAAACTATAATGAATTATAACCTCGTCTAGAATTTTCCCTCTGCTGCTGCTTTGTTCTTCGTTTTGTGAAAAATTTATAATTGAACTTCATCTTATTGCACTCATAATATTTGACTGTTTTTTGCTACAAATTCAAAATGTTTCACAAATTTGCACGAAAACCATTATGACTTAGATGCTTGACGATATGATTGTATTATACTCTACTTCCGCTCCTCGATTTACCACGGTTATTGTACATGCGTGCTTCAATCATCTGCGCATTTTGCAGCCGCGCATCAAAGTTCCATACATGATTTGAAGTTTTCCCATACGAGTGTATGGGTTTCTTTGCGTGTATGGGAAATTTACGAGTGCGCAAAGGAAACTTTCCGGGCTTGTATGGAGTATGCAAAAGTATGGGGACATTATGATGCAATCACATGCAAAAGCATGGTTTATTAGGAATATTTCTATGCACCGAAATCAGAGCAATAATTAAATTCATAAATGAAAATTAGAATTCGGATTTCTCTAAATCTCCACGTTTCGAAACCCCACGAATAAAAAAAAATCTGTTTGAGCGCGCCTATGACGCGCGTCTGTTAGGTCTCGCGCCTCGCACTCGATAATGAATTACCTCGCGCTTCGGGCTCCAACAAATTTAGAGCTCGCGCTTTACGCTCGTATATTTATTCTTTGCACTTGGACTGATTAAATAAAACTTTATCGAAAAGATCTCTTTTAGATCCCGGTATTAACATGCATCTTTATTTTGTACTTTTTCTACGTAAATAACTAGATTTAAAGATTAGTAGCTCAAAGCTCTGTAGGCTTTGAAGTACACATTCGTATCGTGACAATTGCGCTACGCGCTCGATTTTTGACAGACGTTTGAAAATGCATATTTATTTTCTGAATTACATTCAATAAAAAGCCGCGTTTTCATGCTATAAATAGGATTTTTGTTTTTATAATATTTCTGATGGATAAAAAAAATATCCTACAAGTTTTTCTTTTAGATTTTTTTACATCTCGCGTCTTCTGGCGCAATATAGGAATTTTTTCATATAATTTTTGATAAATTCACAATTATGATTTCTGACAAAAAATTATACAGAAAATGTTTCCAGGAACTTTTAACACTGACATTCCTACGAAAACTTTTCCTCATATATTGCGTCGTTTATTGGCTCAATATTCAAAGTTTCTACTTTTTTCATAGTATATTCCATAAATAAAACTAAGATCACAAGTCCTGTCAAGGAATTGTTTAAACAAATTTTATAGGACTCTTTTGCTAAAGCTGAAATTCCTTGTTGAAATTTTGCTCCGTATCTCGTGCCGTTTTGGTTCAAAATTTGAATTTGCGAATTTTCTGCATAATACTTTGAAAAAATAAAAGCAAAATTACAGATCCTATCACAAAATGGCGAAAAGAAATTTCGTCGGAATTTTCAAAAGAACTCATTACTTTGTAAGACTTTTTTCGTATTTTACGTCGTTTGGTGCGAAATTTGAATTTTGTGGTGTTAAATTTTTGGATGATTCTAATATTTTCTCAATCATAAAATGATGGGAATGTAATCAATTATAACAAATTTGTATCACTTTTTTAGATGAACAATTTTTGTCTATCAACTTTTTTTACTTGCTTTTCTCGTAGCCCTAATCGTTTTTCCAAAAAAAATTAGGGCATTTATTAAATAAAAAATAACTACTTTTTTCATTTATAACTTTTTGATAGGATGTGTAGTTTTTGTTTCGGTCCTAAAAAATAACAAATTAAATAATAAAATTAATAGAAAGTAAAAAGAATAAATTTACTAATTTCAACATATTCAGCGTATGTCATGAGATCAGGAACTTCGATGTCGTGCAGATTACAAAGAGCATCTGTTTAATTAATAAATAATTCATTTAACCATTTTTTTAACTAAAATAAATTATGAACGACTCATTTATTTTGATTCAACATAAAAATATTTTTATATTAAAAGATAATTTATTTGATTTTAATAAATGACGTCACGTCATTTCTTTAATTTAAAGAAATTATTTGTTTAAACGATTTGTGTAATTTAAAACAAAATTCTTTTGATTCAAAAAAGTTACTAGGAAATATGAAAGAAATCATTTCTCTAGTCAGTAATTTGAAATAAGCAAATTATTTCTTTGAATCAAAGAAAGATTTTCTTAATCCACATTACCAATGCGCCGTGTTATTGCGCAGAACAAATCACTTTAATGATTTCATGTTAATGCGTCTTTCGGAACACGTGTTGTCAAATTTTGTCAAATTTACCGTGTAAATAGATACTTTTATACAGCACGACCTGACCTCGTTTTTATGTAGATTTTTATTACTTCTGTGCACAATTTCGTCAGAATTGATCCTTTTACCTTAAATTTTCATGTTTACATCTTTTCATATAAATTAGGGAAGAATAAAATTCATTTACACACAAAATTATTAAAATAAACTTTTTTCCTCAGGTAATTATTATTGGATTCAAATAAAATCTATATTCATTTTAAACTAACCTGTTCTCTTTTTTCAACCAAAACAGTTATTTCATTTAAAGAAATGTAAAAATCAAATAAAAAATTCTATTTCTTTGATTTGAAGAAATTTTTCATTTGAAGCAATCAAAATTTCTTCAATTCAAAGAAATATTCGGTTTGAAAGAAAGAAATTTTCCGTTTAAATTAACTAAATATTTCTTCAAATCTAATAAAAAAAGTTAACAAACAAATTTCTTTAAATCAAACAAATGTTACGAAAAATATACTTTTTAAATTTTCAGTTTCCTCAATTTAACTATTTCAGTTTTAATCGTTTAATTTGTACTACTTAGATCACTATAAGTAACCTTAAATCGTTTATATATTAACTGTTTAAAATTTTCAATTACACTTTTCGCAATTCAAACAATTAAATTGTAATGGCAAAAATTAAACTTATGATAGGAAATTTGGAAAATGTAGCGTTTAACATGAATATTCCGAATTCTAAATATGAGAGAATTAAAAGTTAAAGAAATTATTGGATATTGTTCAATAGAAACATTGTTATTTTTTTTAAATGAGTTCAAATGTCTACATTTTTGGAACATTTTTCCAATAGAGAATCTTACGTATTTGAATTTACTCGAGAGGCATTCAATTTAAAATAGTTTACTTATTAATCCTTTAAACTGAAAAGTGTGGAACTATCAAGTCTTTTATTTTGATACTCTGCGATTTCGAAGAAATTAAAAGCCAGGAAGTTTTTTGGGTTTAAAATTAAAACCAAACTTTTCAGCGGATTTAAATATAAAATTAATAAATTCAAAACTGAATAAAATTACATTGCTTGAATTTCGAAAAGTATAACTGTTAATTTAAAAATTGTTATTTTCTGAACGATTAAATTGATTTAAAGTAATTAAATTTGTCAAGTTTCACAATTTGAATTTTTTATTTAAAATGGTGGTAATAACGATGAATTTATTTTTTTATATTAGAAAAGTTTGTCCAATCAATTTTTAAGTAAAATCATCATTTTAATAAAATAAAATAAGTATTATCAGTTTGTTTTCAAAGTTATATAAATAGATTTTTTATAAGATTCAAGAGAGAATTAAAATAGTTTTTTTAATATGTCAGATGTCTCAAAAAGAATATAAAAGATTTTAGACACATTTTTTTATTTCACAGGATTAAAAAAAAATATTGAGAAAATTTCTAGTCTTTTATAAAGATATTTAGGACTTCAGATGTTGGAACAGATAAGAAACTATTCGATCAATTTCCGGAAATATTTCCAAATTTTTAAATATCTTGAAGTTTAAAACTCCTTTTAAATATCTTCAAATCTTCTAAATATTTCTTAGATTTACTTGATTTTGTTTTGAATTTTTAATCCTAACAAATTGAAATATCTTGTTTTAAAATCTTCTACTCTGTTTTTCGAACATTTTAGGATCTTGACAAGTTCCGATTATCTTTTATTCGTTTTCAAACTGCTGAATATCTTTTTATACTCAGTTTTTTCAGTAATTATGTGATATAACCGAATCGAAAATTTTTGCTTTAAAGTTTTCGACACTCTTTTTGAAAACTTTGGGTCATAATTTAAAATGTTTTGTTATCTTTTTCAATTTTCTCTTCGAATTCATTTTTAAAAAAATATTTTACAAATTTGTCTAAGAATCAAACAAAAATTAAATCTCCTGAAGTCTTTTCAAATTATTTAAAAGCTTATGAATTTCTTTTTCGAATTTTTCAAAATTAATTTTTGTCCGTAATTTAATTTTTCTTATCTCTATGAGGGAATTATTACCCAATATTAAACAATTATTTACAATTAAAATTGTCTTGCTCACGTCAACAATGTTACGTAATTGCTTCAAAACTACCCCCCCCCCCTACAGACACACAGACACACACAGAATAGATAATGAAAAGGGGTAGTGAAAAACTAAAATTTTTTCTAATGAGAATGTAAAATCGTTTTAATCATAACAAATAAAATATTTTGTTAAAGTCGTAAAAAATCATCTTGAAAATAAAATTAAGTTTTTGTAGATACGAGATAAAGTGCAATAAAATGTCAATTTCCATCATTGTCTTTTTTACACGATGCGCACTTTTTTAACTATAAAAAGAAGACAAGAAAAACACATGTACTTCAATTTTAATATTATTAATCGTAATAATACAAATTTATTGTAATGATACTGAATTGTTCTCAATTGCCTTGCCGTCGGTGGCTTGGCAACTTGTTTAAGTTTCTGATCGCGAATACTAAAAAGAACACTAAAAAACCTCAGCCCTGAAGCTCTCGGTTCTGATCTGAAAAGTTTGGATGGATTCGAAATGAAAAGGCACTGATTATGGGAAAAAAGCCTATTACGGCAGAAAAAAATTCCAGATTTATTTGAATTGTTGTACAATATGAAATTTTATACAGAGGAACTGTAACTTCGAAAACAACGAATTCGGATATCACCGCGTGTTCACGGCGAACAGGCGTTGGCGTCACACTCGCGGCGAAGTCGTTCGATCGGTTTGTTTTGGTGAAATTAAGACGAAATTCATCCCGATTTCATTCGATAGAAATCGGTCGGGTTGAAAGTGCATCCCAATTCACGTGTGAATCGGTGGAATACGAATTAGAAATGGCCACAGAGGCGTTGCCGAGGAGGCGTTTTGGTCGCGGTAGAGCTCTACGCGTAACCGAGTTCTTAAGAACACTAAATCAAACGACCCGCGCCACGAGCTGAGTCGATACTCTTTTTTCACATATGCGATCCATTCTCGTTCTCTCCCTCTCTCTCTCTCTCTCTCTCTCTCTCTCTCTCTTTCAGTAGATTTGAATTTCACACTTTCGCGCGACAAAATTCGTGCTAGGCCTGCTTTCCCTGACAAATAATGTGTGACGACGGAACATGCTCCCGGCCAACGCTGCGAAACAAGGAGAATTACATTCAACGCAGTGAAGCAGAGTTAGCTGCTACTAAGAGAAATAAATTAATATAACTAAACACTTAGACATTAGAGATACTATCCATATCCTCTGGCGATGCCGTCGCTCCCTGGATATACCTCTAGGATTACACCCAGAGGCCATCTTGCACATCCCATGTTGTCCTCTCTTAGAATCACAACCGAACCAGCCGAGATTGAACATTTTCTCCTCGATATCATTGAGAATAGCAGTATGGTTGGAAGAACATTGTCTGATGACAAACCCACTCCGACCTAGCAACTCGAGCATTTCATCGCGAATAATGAGAATTTCCTCGATGGAATTCGCGCCTGAGACCAGATCATCCACGTAAAAAAATCCCATAGGAGAATTTTATTGGCACTTGGAAAATCCTTTACCTCATCACGAGCAAGCTACTGTAGGGTGCGAATTGCCAGAAATGATGCGCATGCAGTTCCGAAAGTGACGCTGTTTAATTGAAACGTTCTGATTTTACCCTGATGATACCATAAAATGTTTTGAAATTTTCGGTCTTCTTGATGTCGGCGGTTATCACATACGTATGAGTTCGAAATCTGAGAACCTGTTCAAAGATTGTATTTTGAATCGTAGGACCTACCAATAAAACCTCATTGAGAGAAATTCCTGTCGACGTTTTTGCGGACGCGTCAAACACCACCCGAAGCTTAGTAGTATCGCTAGCTGTTTTATTCACAGGGTGATAAGGCAGATAACATCCCTCCTTGATGTCGTCAGTACTTTGTGAGACTCTGACATTTACTGTGAATTGGACTCGAATTTTTTCTCTAGCTTGTAGAGACGCTTCAAAGCTTGATTTCTGGATTCACCGAGCTGAAATTTGCTGTCTCGAAAAGGGAGTCGTTCGATGTATCTACCGGTGTCGACACGTAGAGTGTTGTCAACGTTCAAACGCTCAATGAGCTTGTCTAACTTCCAACATAGCAAAAAGCCCTGGCAGATGTTACGAGGACATCTGATCTTCCTGCCAGAACCCAACCTAACGTAGTTGTAAATTTTTGGGAATATAGAGCAAATTTCGTGGGAATGTTTCACTCGGTACGAGATCCGCTATTCTTGGCACTATTAGAAAATTTGATTCCCGTTTGAAAAGGTAACAAGTGGAAGAAAAAGTAGCTTTAATGTAATGTCTGGATAACGTACTTAAACCGTTGACGGCCCCAATGTTAATCGAACAAGTTTGTTTTGGAATGTTAAGTTACTTTGCAAAATTTTCAGTTATTAAATTTACTGTGGAACAGGAATCTAATAGCGCCCTTCCCATGAAACAATTCCCTAGGTTATTTTGAACTTTCAAAACCGCAGTTGTCATTAATTGCGAATCTGAAGGGAACGCTTCAGAAGCGTAGGAGTGTCGATATAGTCATGCTGTTGAAATTGGAGGACCTTAACCTTGCGAATCTCCCCCCCCCCCCCCCCCCCCCCCCTCTTAGATGATTCCGATTTAACCGCCTTTGCTGTCTTATCAGAATGTAATAGAGTGAGATGATTTCTATCACACTTTTTGCAACGCTGCTGGTTTTTGCATTGCCCTGAGTGTGCACACGAACAGTTTTTACAGAGTTTATGTTTTTTGCGACGTTCCAGCGTTCCTAAACTTTAAAATCGTTAAAAATAGGACATTTGTAAAGCTGACGATTTTCCTTGCATGTGACGCAAGAAAAGATCAACGGATTAGAAGCAACCGTTACGAGAGAGCGTGCTTCTAATTTTCGAACCTTTGTAGAAGGTTGTTTGAATTACTCACCCCCCCCCCTCCCCCTATTTCCTTGCAATATTACGGCCACTCGAGGCAACCTTCTCTAGCGAGCGCAATTTCAAAACGGAAGACTGTATAAATGTATACAAATCTTCGAGATTCAGAAGTTGATTTCCTTCGAGTCGATCTTGCTATTTTGCCAAAATCCCCGGTGGTAAGCACCTCTCTAAAATTCGGATGACAATCTGCTCATACACCTCGATTTCGACTTCTTTAATCATGCTAAGATGCCGTCGAGCTTTGTCGATAAGGGACGAAAGATCGTCGGAACTTTCCCGAGACAAAACGGGAAGATCAAGGGTCGCGGCAAGATGTTCCGCGACTATTATTCGTTTTTGATCGTATGCTTCACACAAAGCTTTCCATGCCTTGGCGTAGTTTTCCTCGATAGGAGGGAACGCGATAATTTTGTTTGAAGCTGAACCAGACAGAGCGTTAAATAATTGTGTATGCTTCATGTAGTCGCTAAGATCGGGCCGCGTGTGCACTAATGCTTCGAAACTGTGTTTCCACCAAACCCATTTGTCATGATCTCCGTTAAAAGAAGGAATTTCAATTTCCGATCATTTCGGCCGTTGCTGTTTTTCGTAAATTGTGAGGTTTCTTTGGTTTAATGTCGATTTTGCAAGTGCGACGCGTTTTGCAATTTTGTGACCGCGGTCGCGATGTCACAATAATCCGTTACGATTCCGAAAAAAGTTCCGAGACGCGGATTTTCGGGATTCAAATTGGTCAATTCGTCATTATATCGCTCGTATTCTTGAAGGTAGGTATTTAAATTCGCGATTAATTTTTCTAGTGACACTTCCTATTGTACGATATACGCGACGCGTTTTTGTTGATCTGCGGACAAAGCCATGTTAACTTAATTTGAAATAATCAAAATGTTGATTAAATTGACTTTCAATGAATTAGAACAAATTTAAAAACTCCCATTTAAACGGTTAAATTCAAAACTATCCTATCCGGATATTTTTTTTAAAAAACTTTAATCATTTCGCAAAAATAATAATTCACTGAATTTAAATCGCGAAAATAACCATTATCTTGTTTTTAATCAAAATTGTGCAGAGACGGCCAACTGGTTGAGGGATCCATGGTAGGAGCGAAGGCAGAGTCGAGATGAAGTGGCTTGCGAGGCCCGACGATTTTGTTGGCAAGTTGCGATGCTTAGCAACAACGTGACCCGTATCGCCTGTTGTTGGCGAGTTCAGATCCTTGAAAACAACGTGGCCTGTGTCGCATGTTTCAAATCCGCACGCCGGCGATGTGCAGATGCATGCGCAGTAGCTGCGATGGAATGCAGCCTTGCTTCCGCGACGAAGCACGTGTTCACCCGCGCGCGCGTGAAACGCCAACGGAAAAAATGAATTTTCGTTGCGAGGGGCGATTTCACTCAGACCTCACAGGAGACACCATGAATTGTTCTGAATTGCCTTGCCTTGTCGGTTCTGATCTGAAAAGTTGGATGGATTTGAAATGAAAAGGCACTGATTATGGGAAAAAGCCTATTACGGCAGAAAAAAACCCAGATTTATTTGAATTTTCGTACAATATGAAATTATATACAGAGGAACTGTAACTTCGAAAACAACGAATTCGGATATCACCACGTGCTCACGGCGAACCGGCTTTGGCGTTACACTAGCGGCGAGGTCGTTCGATCGGTTTGTTTTGGTGAAATTAAGACGAGATTCATCCCAATTTCATTCGATAGAAATCAGTGGGGTTGAAAGAACATCCCAATTCATGTGTGAATTGGTGGAATACGAATTAGAAATTGCCACAGAGGCGTTGCCAAGGAGGCGTTTTGGTCGCGGTAGAGCTCTACGCGTAACCGAGTTCGTAAGAACACTGAATCGAACGACCCGCGCCACGAGAGTTGATGCTCTTTTCTCACATATGCGATCCATTCTCACTCTCTCTCTCTCTCTCTCTATCCCTCTCCCTCTCTTTCTCTCTCTCTTTCTTCCAGTAGATTTGAATTTCACACTTTTGCGCGACAAGATTCGTGCTAGGCCTGCTGTGCCTGACAAATAATATGTGGCGACGGAACAGATACATTTTGCAAGGTAGTTGAGAATCAAAATAGTGCAAAATAAGGAACGAATATTAAAGTAATAATAAAAAATAAGATTTGCACATTATTTTGTAATATTTGCGAATAAGTAGTCCCAGACCGAGGTCAAGTTTGAAACAATCTTAACTGCGTAAAAAATTGCTTTCCTCAAATTGAAAAAATAAATGTTTTCTAAATTGTTCTAAAGATCCACATATTGCATCACTGAGAAATTCTGCGGTTTAAAATTTAGAATCTACTTAAATTAAAGTAGATTGGATCTATAAGGAAAATAAAATAAAGGAAAAAATCCAAAATGTAAATTTACATTTGTCAAATAATGAGAGCGATCTTTAACTGAGATCACCCTAAATCTGAATTCGCTAAAATATTAATAATTTAATTGGTAATTACTTGTTTCAATAAAAAAGATTAATATTTCAGCATTTTATTAATAGAATAGTAAGATTTTGATGGAGTTGACGCATATTTACAAGTTTCGCAATACTGCCTTTTATCATTGTTTTAATAAATTTAAAAATAATAGACACAATCGCATTCTTTTAGTAAAATTTTCCTTTTGTAACATTTTTTCATTTCCACAGCCACTTTTTAATAATCATATCCTTATCTGTAATACCGCTCCCTCTTATCGCTTATAGCTTATACCACTTCCTAACACTCCTTTAACCTGTGATCCACTCTTGCATCCCCCAACCCACACAATTTACACATCCTATTCTCGCTAAAAAGCCAGAACCTATTAAAATCATCCATGCACCCGCATCTCGTTTCTGAACACCATAACTTTTGACTTTTCCGCACTTAGTCTAACCTATTCTTATATAGTCATCTTCTTAACCTCTTTATGACCTTCTTGCATACGCGAGTGACCATATTCATGACCTTCCTATCCTAACTACTTCTGCCACTCCAGCCGCTAGCTTACTTTTTATATCGGCGACTAAAATCGCAGAAAGCGTTCGGCTAAACGAAAACCCTTGCCTCAACCCTTTATCCATTCAGAACCCGTTCGAAATACCCTTTCCTCCTCCCATCCCTATCTTTCATCCCTTCATATAACTCCCTACCTATTTTGATCAGATCTCCGTCTAATCCCCTCCCCACATTGCCTCTCACAACGTCCCCATATTCACCAAAGGAAATGCCCCTTTGAAATCTACAAAAAACACGTACATTCTTGACCCCTTCTTCGCTAATTGTTTATCCTTTACGTGCTGCAGAACGTATATATTGTCGACAGTGCTTCAAACCGCCCTAAAGCCCGCATGCGTTTTCGGCAATATTTCTTTTCAATCGACATACTTCACCAGCCTCTCCGCCAATAACATCGCATATACTTTGTACGCCGTATTCATAAGCATAATCCCTTTATAATTTCCCAAACTATCCCTAATTCCTTTCTTATAAAGTTATTCTTATAAGTCCCTCTCCACCCACTTAATAAGCCCTCACCCCTTTATACTTTCTTCACTACCACCTTGAGCCTCTCCATATCCTCTTGTGTAATAATAAAAAGCCATGCTTCGTTCTCTACCCGGCCCAGCACTGCTGCCTTTGAACTTATTAACTGCATTATCTGTTTCTCTACTCTTCACTATCCAACTTCTCTATCATTGCCTTCCTAGTTCTTCTACTCCCATCATCTCTTTTACGTGAATCTGAATCCTAAAACGATTTTGTCAAAAAACTCCCTTCACTCTTCACTCCCTATCTTATTGCTTATCACGACTCTACGCCTCCTAAACCTATTTATTATCTTTCACACGCTCCCCTCTGTCTAAATACTTTGCAATTCATCTTCCGCATCTTTCTAATTTTTCGGTTCTTTTCTCTTTTACATAATTCTAAATCCTTCCCTCATTTCTAACGTACTCCTCCCTTTTCGTAGTAACCTTTTTCTACTTTCTGTACTTTCTCCTTGCCCTCATTTTCATCGTCTTACATTCCGTACCCCACCACAGCCTCACCATTTCTTTTTTCTTCTTTCTAAATATCTCCTTTTGCATACATCCTTTTACTTTCTTTTTCAAATCCTCCGATACCTCTTCCACCGACTCCCCTTTAACGCGTACTCTGATACTTTCCAAACACCTCCCTTGTTAAGTTCACCCTTTCCCCCGTCGACACGTCTTCCCTACCTTTCCTTCCGCCGCTTTTTCCCTTATTCAAAACCCTAATGGCAACTGGTCTGCTTTTGCCCAACCCCCCACTGTGAATCAGTCCGTTTCTGCCCACCCTAGCATATTAATGACTACACAGTCTAGCATCGATACCCTTACCTTTATTAAATATATGTATTTTCCCTCTTCGTACCCTGTTACCATACAATTCGCCACCGCCTAGTCTAGCCTCTTTTCTCAATCCAGTCCCTTAGATCTCCCCTTTCATATTTATCGTCTTATCCTTTGATTTTATTTCGAAGCCCTCCCATTCCCTGTAAAGAACCTCTTCCCACATTAAAGTTACCCACCAGTACCATAATTCGCTCCTATCTTTCGCCCAGCAAGTCTTCAACCTTTCCTTCCATCCTTTCCATCCCTTCCTTGTTGTACGCGGTCGCAAACGTACACGTTACATCTCCTATTTTTACTGCTCTTATTTGCACACCATCTCCCTCTGCCCTTCTATGAACTTCTTCCTCTTATTCATCCTAAGCCCCTGTTATAATTCCACAACTAGTCTTCTCTTTCTTCTTCAGTCTAAACGCCTCATGGAGCCTCCACCTTTACCCCCTTAACAACTTTTTCTGTATTCTATCCGATTCCTTTCTCTCTGTCCCAGAACATCAAATTCTTGGATATAGCTCCAGAAATCTTCATCTTTCTTCTTTACATCTGCTACGTTACAGTACATCACATTCACTACTGCTCCGCCCTGTCACCCACCCCTACTTCCTACGAAACGAAATCCCCTGCTCTACCTTCAATACCTCTTTCTCCTTGTCCTCCACCCACATTTTCTCATCTACTTTTATGTTCCGATACTCTAACTTCGCCGCTCTCACTTCACTCTTCTCCCTCCTAGCTCTGTCGTTCAACATGCTCTTCGCCTTTCTTTCCTTCCTCGTCAAATCATTGTCGATGAAAACCTTCGTATCCTGTATCCTATTTTTATTTTGCATCACCCCCAAATTCACTTCCAAGCTCTCAACTTCTGCAACCTTTAATTCGTTCTCCTTTCTCGCCTCCAACCGGACTTTCTCTACCTTGCCTTAAACCCACCATATTCTCTGTAGCAGCACTTCCACAGCCCTAATTTCTTCCCTGCTCTTTAGCTTGAATCCGGTTATCGCAATATTAATTTTCCTGGCTGCCTTTTCTTTCAATTCTATTATCTACTCCATTGCCCTTATCCTTTCTCTATCCGCTCTCTCCTATTTTCATTTATGCGTTCTCCCACTTTCTCTTCTATCATATTCTTCACTTTCTCACCCATACGTTTCTTCTCGCCCTCTTCGTTGTCACCTTCATCCATTTCCGAACCGCCTTCCAGCTCCTCCAGCCTTCTTTTCGCCTTTACCTTCCACACACTAATCTCCTCTTCCATCTTTTTAATTTTGTCTTTCCTTGTCAACAATACCTGCTTCTTTAATCTTTCTACGTTCTCTCTTAGCTCATTCTCCTCCTTTTTCCATTTCTTATATCTGATTCTCAAGTCCTCCCTCATACATTCCATCTTAACTCCTTGGTTCCCCTTAGTTCTTTGCTCAGTAACCTGATCTCGCCTATCAGCATCTCGACATCCTCCTTCTCAGAATGCCCCTCCAGTTCTTGTGAGGTCACCTACGTTTTCTTCTAATTTTTTAAACGGACTCTCTATCGCGCTTTTGTCCGGACTCTCTTGGCTGACTAGCTTCGTCTTTAAGAGATTCTCCCCCTCGCTTGTGCTAAAAGCTCTTTCGCTCGTCTTCTTTCTTCCTTTGTTCGAACCGTTCCGCTTTCTCCCTCTCCCCGACGCGCCACTCGACACGAGACGACGCACTGTTAGCGGCAGCGTTGACGGCAATCAAAATAAAAGACAGAATATTTTTTTCAGGAAGCTTAACAAAAATTCAGGAAATACATAAAAAATGATAAATCATTATTGAAATACTAATAAATAATATAATTTTATCATATAAAAGCAAAAGTACGTAAAATAAAGCTTTTTTTTAGTAGCAAACATGCACTCGCTCGCATTACAAGAGAACTAACCAATCGTCTTGCCGACTTGCCAGCAACAAATAGTTTTCTCGCAGGAAAACTTAAAGTTTTCTTGAAGCAAGAATGTGCCAAATGTAGTCAAGAATGAGATAAATGCGTGATATTGGTTCATAGTAGCGTGAAAGATCGATACATTTTCCGCCTCCATACGACAGTTGTGTAAATACACTCTTACAAGCCACACTTGACTATGAAGGCCTTTTCATACCTATTTTGCTGTAAGTGGCAGGCAGCCTGTCTGCAGCAAGTCTACAAGAGTAAAAGAGATAAGAAACAATCTGAATGGTCAATCTCTTTCACTATCCTGGATATTTTGCAGGCTGGATGGCTGCCCCTGCCGTGAAGCAGAGGTATGAAAAGGTCTTATTGCAGAATCTGAATTTGGCCAAAGTACTGAACAAAAAATTCAGGAGATTTCAGCGAAAATCAGTATATCAGTAGCCAGTCTATAAAATCAGAAGATCTTCTGATAAATCAAAGGCAATAGCAACGCTGGTTGACCGCCTGGTCATGAGGAAAATATCCTTCCCGTCAAACTATCAGCACTGCGACCACTCTTGCAGACCATCTCCCGCTCTCCCACGTCCCACTCTTCTGTCGGTAACTGGGACCACACAATGCAGTACTCTCTGCAACCCACAGATGTCTCTCAAGACTATTGCCGCCTTCCGCACCAAATTTTGTCTTTATCCCTTTTTATTCCACCCCTCCCAGCTTCTGCAAAAACCCCTTTCCCTACCTAACCATCCCTCAACATTCCGAAAATCACCCTTGTCCCCACCGAAGGCCCAAACTAATGACCAGAGACTACCCTGAACCCATTCCAGCCTAACCTTACTTTCTCTATTTACCTAAATCTCAACTCACAAATCCGCTAAAAAATCAGTTTTTTCCCCACCTAATATACCCTCGCAACCCTGCTCACATCCTAGAAGTATATTTGAAGAAAAAATATTTAACATATGCTAAAAACTGCGCTTAAATTTGCGTTAAACTGAAAAAATATATTTAAAATCAGTTTAAAGCCATTTATTGTTTTAATTTATATCTAATTAAGCGACTTCATGGGGTAATTTTAAAATATATTTAATATGCTTTGAATGTTCAATTTTGAGAACCGTTTAACTTTTCTCTTACAATCTAATATTGTTCTATTTTAAGTAGTTGCGTTTTTAAATCCTTTATCATTAGATTTTTCATATTCGATGGCCTAAATTAAAAATTTTAACATTTTTGATTTTAAATTATCTAATTAAGAAATTTTTTGTATTATTGGATTTAAAGCATTTTTTAAATTAAATGTTTCGTTTGTACGCATGTCTAATGTAATCATTTTAAAAACTCTATACGGATCTGGTAACAAGACACAGGTATTCCTATGGATTTTGGGGTGCTGAATACAAATTCGATATCAAAAATCGCCCATCACGTCATGGTTGAGCCATAACCTCAAAAAATGACGAAGAATCATGCACTGAGGCAAATAAATTTCAAAATAATGCTAGTGATGCAAATTTTCACTTCAAAAACATGTCGACAACTGTAAAGGATCAACCCTTGCCTGATATCAACTTATTTAACATAATTACTACACGTAAAGCTCTGGAAGCATATTTTCCCAGTAGAAAATGTGTGCTACATCGAATGGGTCAACTCGAGCCTAACCTAGAAATAAATTCAACCTAGCCTAACCTAACTTAACCTAACCTCACGAAACAGAATTAAACTGATTGTGTTGTCCCGTTGTGTTTGCGGTACCGTTTCATTCAGCTTCGGCTTAACCTACATAGAGGTTTAACCTATCCTAAGAAAAGCAGAAAGAAACAAATTTTGAATAAAACTAAGTTTCTTCAATGAGTAATGTGCGTCTAAATTTTTAACCACCTGTAGTACAATAAAATGGTTAAACCGAAGCTGAATGAAACGGCACCGCAAACACAACGGGACAACACAATGAGTTTCATTGTCTTACGTGAAGTTAAGGTAGGTTAGGTTAGGTCAGTTTTTTTTAGGTTAGGATAGGTTTGACATCTTTGCAGGTTAAGCCCAAGTTGAATGAAATAGCACCGCAAACACAACGGGACAACACAGTGAGTTTAATTGTGTTACGTGAAGTTAAGTTAGGTTAGGTTAGGTTTTTTAGGTTAGGATAGGTTTGACCTATTTTCAGGTTAAGCCCAAGCTGATTCAAGCGGTACCGCAAACACAGCGGGACTACACAATTAGTTTAATTGTGTTTCATGAGGTTAGGTTAGGTTAGGCTAGGTTAGATTTATTTCTAGGTTAGGCTCGAGTTGACCCATTCGATGTAGCACACATTTGCCACTGGGAAAATATGCTTCCAGAGCTTTACGTGTAGTTCAATAAATTTCTGTTAATTCAGGTTAGGCGAGGTCAGGTTCTGTTGGGTAAAGTTATGTTAAATAAGTTGACATCAGGCAAGGGTTGATCCTTCACAATTGTCGACATGTTTTTGAAGTGAAAAATTGCATCACTAGCATTATTTTGAAATTTATTTTCCTCAGTGCATGATTTTTCGTAATTTTTTGAGGTTAGGGCTCCACCATGACGTGATGGGTGATTTTTGACACCGAATTTGAATTCAATTTTCAAGAAGTTCATGACGAATTTTGTGCGAACAGAAGGCAGTTTCCTCCCTACAAATTTCGCTGCAGTAAGATTTACCTTCAGTTTTTTTGTGAAGTCTCTAGATGAAGGCGTGAATTTGTCATGACATGCACAAGAAAAAGTAGCTGTACGATGCAGAGATTCGGAACTCCTGTATCGTCGATTGGACAGAGTAAAGAATATATCGTTTATACCTTATCACCATTGTCCTCATTACCGTTGCCCATGATATGAGAGAAATCGAGATGTCGACTAATCAAGGTTCTTCTAATGTAGATATGGAAATATTGAAATGCAAGTTGAAGATTCAAGAGACGAAGATAATAATCACAGTTAATTATAGTTAATTTGATAATTATAGTTAAAAATCGCGACTGTTTTGTTCGAAAATTAATCTCGTTTGGTTGAGGATTCAAACTATTCTGTTGAAAATTCATCTTTTTTGGTTGAATTCAACTATTTTTAAAATAAAATTAAAATCCCTTGTGGTTTAAATTTCAAATACACTGATAGAAATAGTATCATTGATTCAACCATACGATCATAGGTTAAAAAATTATGAGTACATGCATAATATAATACGTGTGCTCTAATCATAAAGACTACGAAATGCACTTACTGAAATACTGTGAATACAACTTATTCATATTTGCGGTACAAAGATGCAATATACATATTGCAATTATATAAAATGTGTAATCCTTTTAAAAATTTTCCTGAGCGAGCTAGCTCTAAAATGTTGTCGTTTAGCAATACACTCTATATAAGTGATTTACCCGACTCACTTTGTATAGTTTCCCACAGCCGTATATCGCTCGCGCCTGTGCGTTTTTTGTTCTTGAAAATTTATTTTTGTTTGAACATTCATTTACTTAGTTGAAAATTATGTTTTTGATTTAAAAATTAATTATTTTAACTGAAAATTTAACTCGTACATGTTCAGTTACAAATTTATCTTCTTGAGTTAAAAATCCAAATATTTGGTTTACAATTCCTGTATTTTATTGCAAATTCCAATTTGTTGGAGAATATTAAAGCTTTTTCATGACTAATTCCTCATAGATTTAAAACATTTAAGAGATTTCAACGGAGTTTAAAAAATTGTAAGGGATTTCAACAGCTTTTACGGTTTTTCATAAAATTGTAAGAATTTTAAATTATTTTAAGAAATGTTCAAAGCTTTTCAAGTTTTTAAGCAATTTCAAAAGATCTTAAAGGTTTTAGGATAGGATTTCAAAGGTTTGAAGATAATTTAAAATATTTACTTTGAGATAAGGTTTTAAAGAAATGCATAATTCAGACATCTCTCGACGGAATTTTTTTTTAGATGTAAGACTTACGATAAATTCATGATAATGTTTTAAACATTAAGCATATGCATATACAATATAATTTAAAAAACAGTTAAATGATGAAAAATCGTAAAAGACATTCTGCCAATAAATAATTTGTTTATACAAAATATATTTTCAGGTACATTATATTGCAATATCTTTACCTAATGTTTGTCTATGAAACTTAGGCGATTTTAACAAATTTCATGTTATTGACGAGCACCGGGAATGTTAAATAGGTAAAATGGCCATTTTTTCGTCATATTTGTCACTTCCCGAGCAAATAGGCAAGGGTATAATAAAAATTTATAAAGAGAGAGACCAAAGTGCTGATTACGTCAGGGTGGTAAGGCCTGAAAAATTATTTTCTTTTGTGGGAACGTTGTCACTTATTAGTTCTACGCGAACTGTGTCAATTTCGGTATTATTAAGTGAATGGGAGAAAGGTTGACTTATTAAAGGTTTATTATAAAGATTCTAGAAAAGATTAGAGTTATAAAAATATTAACCTGCATGACCCTTCCTTCACAAGAAAGGGCAAGAGAGAGTTGATTTGTCGATTGGATCTCCGTGTATAGTGTGGTGTATAGTGGTCAATAACTTATAGTCTAAATGACTGAAGCACTTGCCTGTTTATTTTCTCTGCTGGTTTTTTCGTGTAATACTTCTGGAATTGTAGGTTCATTTGGTTTATTTTTATTTTGACTTTATCTTCTTCGAGGTATTTTCTTCCTAGAGATCCATGTGCACTCAGAGGAAAATCTGGAGAGACAACGTAAAAAAGCACCATAAATTTTTCTATAGGTACAGTCTGTCAAGTTAAAGCGTGGGTGGCTTTACTCGCAGTCGGTAAGGTGTATCGACATGATTTTGGTGTCAAAATATTAAGAAGAGCTCCCTC
>NC_046657.1:7742120-7754758 GCF_010883055.1 Belonocnema kinseyi
AAGAGGGAGCTCTTCTTAATATTTTGACACCAAAATCATGTCGATACACCTTGCCGACTGCGAGTAAAGCCACCCACGCTTTAACTTGACAGACTGTAGTTTTATTGTGCCTATAGTGGAAATTTTAGTTTGAGCCAATTCTGATATGACTATAGATTCACTTTCATTTACTGATAATTCTTTGTTTGAAGAATCTAGTTTCATAACATTAATATCGACTCTCGTGTCAACTAAAAATGATACTTTCGTTTCATTAAAGCCAAGGGATGAAAATGTTACGGCTGGGGATTCTAAATTAAATTTTGCACCGAAATTTTTTTCTTGCTTGATCAGGAATTGTATTCTTATATAACGTTTCTAGACCTCTGTGCTCATTTGACGAGCTTCTTTTGTCTCGTTCGTCGCGGCGTCTTCTCGGCGAGCGGAGTGCGAGTTTAAATGTAAGAAGTCTGTAAGATCCTGATGGGTAATCTCATTTACCTGATGATAGGGATTGGGATACCCTGTACTTTGCAACGGAGTCGTCGAAAAACAAGGATGGTGAGTGTATGGATACTCATGCGTTGGAATGTGATCATATGAAAAATGAGGAATGTTCTCATTTACACTATTTGAAAATTAGAGTATATGAGAACATCTATGATATGAATTTTTATGTGTATTCGAAGTTGTCATAAAGCGGACATAGGGGCTAAGACTACAATCCCGTGACCATAAATAATGATGTTGATCTTGTCTTGAATCACGATAATAGTTTGAAGGATATTACGGGCTTATTAGCAGCCTTAATTCATATTCAAGCGTGACTTTCAGAGCAGTATCTAAGTTCTGGGGGTCACGAGCTTCTACTAGGCCAGCTATATTATCAGGTAAACCTCGCTAATGGCCTCGAGGGCACAATCATTAAGGGGAGCTAATAATTGTGCAACATTAGAATATTTATCTTCAGGGGCTGCCCGAGCTCCTGATTTTAAGAGAATAAGCCTATCGAAGAATTTACTAACATTCTCCTCTCTTTTGATTCGCATAGTTGAGATTTCATGCAAATACCTTGAATGAGCTTTTTGGGGTGCGAATCGTTGTTTTACATGTTTAATTAGATCGTTGAGTGTTGAAAAAGTTTTTCCATATATACTGTCCCGTGCTGCTCCTTTTAGCCGAGCTAAAACTGCCTTGAATTAATGTGATTTACAGTTGGACGACACCGATGATTCGCCATTTGTAATGTCTTGTATGAAATCTCTAGCTTGCATGATCTTGCCATTAAAACTGGGTATACTCACGACCCCTTGCTGTAGGGCAAAACACTCGGCCATCGATGACATCGTTGCTTCACTAAGGGTACGATTGATGTTGCCAGCGAATTGAGTTTGATTGACCTTGTCAGGCATTTTGTGAAATTGGGGTGAATTTATAGCAGAAGAGATAACTTATTCACTGGATTTATGGAAAAGTTGCAACGAATTAAGCTATTAGGGTAATTATTAGTTTATACAATTAAATCAATTGAAGTGGGACGATGGTCGTGGGGACTAAAGCGTAGGCTTTGGACCCACTCCTTCGGCTTGCGGGTTCGATTCCCGCCTCGCACTCTAGAAGAGTCTCGGTGGCCCATGCGGTGAACACTAGCCTAGCAAGGGAGTTGTTCATCTCCGGAGAGTCGTGAGAGCGGTACCTCTAGAGAAAAAGGTTTTCTCTAAGTACTTAAGGCTGTTGCTCTTGGTGGTTCGGAACCCACCTTAAACTGTGGGTCCCCCTTCCACCACCAAGTAAGTGTGTGGAGGGTGTGTAAAGGAATAGAGAAGGTGTAAGAAAAATGCAAACCCTTAGGGGACACATTAGAAGCTTCCATTCCAATTAAATCAATTGCAAAATCACTTGCTAAATGTTCACATTTTTATGGTTTTTTATACTTTCCACATTGGATTTCATGTTTAAGTAGGGCCAGGTGTGAGAAGCGCTGCCATACGGCGAAATTTCGCACGTAGAAACTCTTAGCAATAACGACCGGCCATCTTTTTTAGAGTCGGATAGGGCTGAAACATAACCACCGTCTCGTCTCTGAGACAAAAGGAAACTTTGGAAACAAATTTTCTGCTTAAAGAATTAATTTACCCTAAGTTCAAAACAAAATTCAATTCATACGAATTTATCTCAAAAATTAAAATAGCTTAATTCGTTGCAACTTTTCCATAAATCCAGTGAATAAGTTATCTCTTCTGCTATAAATTCACCCCAATTTCACAAAATGCCTGACAAGTTCAATCAAACTCAATTCGCTGACGACATCAATCGTACCCTTAGTGAAGCAACGATGTCATCGATGGCCGAGTGTTTTGCCATAGAGCAAAGGGTCGTAAGTATACCCAGTTCTAATGGCAAGAACATGCCAGCTAGAGATTTCATACAATACATTACAAATGGCGAATCATCGGTGTCGTCGAACTGTGAATCACAGTAATTCAAGGCAGTTTTAGCTTGGCTAAAAGGAGCAGCACGGGACAGTATTCATGGAAAAACTTTTTCAACACTCAACGATCTAATTAAACATGTAAAACAACGATTCACACCCCAAAAAGCTCATTCATGGTACCCCCCATAGTACCCACCCCCCCAGTTTCCATTTCCTGAGAAAGAAAATCCGTATTTCGGGTACTTCACCGAATACTTCAAAATCCTGTTTAATTAACAGGGGGTCATTTTGAATTTTCGAAAAATTGAACTTTAGTCCCAGAGTTTTATCGAAATGTACCGAACTTTTTAGGAATTGAAGAGGAGTGTCTATGAAAAAAAACCTTGATAACAACTTTTAGTTTGACCCCCCCCCCCATCACTCTCCATTCAGCCGCCCAAAAATCCAAAAACTACATTTTTACGTATTATTGGTACTTTTTAGCAATTTCTGTCATCTTTTTGATACAAATAATTACTAATGGACAATTTAAATATTCATCATGACTTTTTAAACAATGCTAAATTGTTTAAATAAATGTAAATTATTTAAACAATTATTTATTTCAAAAAATGTAAAAAATACTCGTATGTTCTGATTGAAATGCAATATTTTGTCATTGTTTGAAAAAGTAAATTTTTCTTAAAATATTATGTAATTATTTAAACAATTACTTATTGTTTATTTTCAGAATTTCTAAAAATTAAGCTAGAAATGTCCACTTTTTGCAAATTGGTACTGCAAAAAGTATTGTTGAAGCATATTGTTTAAACAAATAGATATGTACTAAACATTAAGAGAAATGTATCAAAATTATGTAATTATTCAACGAAACGTAGCATAGCATATTAGTTTGAAAATAAAGTTGATATTTCTGGCTAAATTTTTAGAAATGTTGAAGATAGACAATAAATAATTGTTTAAATAACTACATAATATTTTTAGAAAAATGTAATACTACAAAAGATGATAAATAATTACATTTCAATCGGAAGATACAATTATTTTTTACGTTTTTAGGAACAAATAATTGTTTAAATAATTTATATTTCTTTAAACATTTGAACATTGTTTGAAAATACATGGTAAATATTAAAATTGTCTATTAGTAATTTATTTGTATAAAAAGGCAACGAAAATTGTTATAAAGTAACAATGATACGTAAAAATGTAGTTTTTTTATTTTTGGATCATATTTGGGGGGAGGCTGCGGGGAGGGTGAGAGTGGGTTGAAAATAAAAGTTATTAGTATGGTTTTATGTTGTAGAAACTCCTCTTCAATCCCTAGAAAGCTTGGCACGTTTCGATGAAACCCTGGAACATCATTTTAATTTTTCGAAAATAATTAAATAAGAAAAAGGTACTAGTATATAGACCTCCCGGCTATCCTTTAGAAAAAAGTGTAAGTATAGAAAAATAATTATAGGCCTATAATTATTTTGCTTCAATGAAATTACTATAATTTTTACACGACTTTATGACTACTAGTAAGAATAATTATTCGATTAATTATAGGAAAAATTATAGTAAAATAATTATATAAATTAATAATATTGAAATATTGAAATAATTATTGCAAAAAGTAAAAGAAACCGATAGCTTTGAAGTTTCTTCGCCCACTCAATTTTGTACTGTCGTACACATTTTAGGCTTCCATTTTATAAAATATTATATAAATATTATTGTTTTTAAGAAAATGTCCCATTTAGCGGCATGTTGATGTAGGGACACGTGCGAGAAGCGCCGCCACGCGGCGATTTTTCACACATAGAAACTCATAGCAATAAGGTCCGAAACTTTTATAGTTGAAATACGGACAGTCGGATAGGGCTGTTGTGTTTCAACAAAACGTTGAAAACATTCAATACTATGTGAGCGAAGGGTCTGACTATATTTGGTTTAATTGAACCGCTGGCGACCAAAAGGGGACACGGCCGGATTCAGCCTGAGAAGTATTGTCCTGAACGTCAACTTTAAAAATCTTTCTAATTTTAATTTTCAAGACTGATACTTGTAGAGAATTTCAAGGCGCATCTTTTTTTCCTATTGCAAAATTTATAGGTTTTCTAGTTTTTGAGATAATTGGTGAAAAGTGGATTTTTTGAAAACGAAAAATTCCAATCTTTTTTCACTGCAACTCGCGCTAATTTAGCCAATTTTCATCATTTCCCGATTTCCCCAATACAAAGTACGTGTTTAAGTCTTATAAAACTATCTAAGAAGGAAAAACGAGAATATTGTAATAAACAAAATAGTTATTAATTTTTTTTTGAAGCAAGGCAAGAATCATGAATTTTAACCTTCAAGCGCCTCGTTTAGAGAACGAATTTTAAGCTACGGAAAGCTTTCAGTGAGAAAGTTGTTCATTATGGTTCAAAGAAGTTTTCTGGAAAGTTTTAGATCAATTGGAATAATAGTTCAAAAATTATGAATGTTTTAAAATCCATCGGTAATCTTGACGCTGCCCAAAAACGTACCTGGCCGGCTGCGTACGCGCTGCAGCGAACGACGTGAAGGTCAAGTCAATCTTACCAAAACAAATGCACAACAGTAACTTTTTTTGTCATCTTCTATGAAATTCTACAAATAAAGCATAGAATCAGCGAAGTGATTGTTTCTTATAATAGTTGGAAAAGCATTTTTTTGAGATTATTGAGATTTTTGAGATATTTTTGAGAATATTAATTAAAAAGAAAAAGATATTAAACTGAAACAAGGTAGAAAAAGAACTAGAAATGAAGATTCGTGGATTAAAAATAAAAAAAAATGTTCCAGAATTCAGGTACGATTGGAAACCGTCAATACAAATTTTAAATAAATTTTAATCATAAATTTAATATTTTATGACTTTTTTTATTCTTGATTTTTTGAATAATTCTTATAGTGAACTATATATAATATGTAGATAGTCTAAAGTAATTATTTCAAATTTTTAATGACGAAGTTAATAGCATTATTTTTTATTTCTTTAGGGAAAAGAATACATTACAAAGCCTATCCAAACGAATTCAAAAAAAGATTTTAAATAAGCAGCCTTTAAAAAATTTGGCAGGTGAAGTACGCGAAAGTTGTCTTAAATTAACAGAAAATTTAAAAAAATGATTGAAGAGCATTGCGAATCAATTCCACATCACAGTTCACATTACAAACGAAATTCTACCAACCAAAAATATTTTGATAATCCCTCATTAAATCTTGTAGAACTTTACAATTTATTCGGAAAATATTATAATGAAAAAACGGGGGCTAAATTGACAATATGTCAAACCGTTTATTTTAAGTATTTTAACCGAAATGTTGGCTACAGTTTTAGTTTACCTAGAACTGACGTGTGCAATAATTGCTACAAAAACGAGACAAATGGAGAGGTAAACGAAGAAGCAATTAATCACAAAAACAATGCTGAAATTTATTTGAATTTAAAAAAGCAAATACTCTCTGAAAATAATAGTCTATGCTGTGAATTTGATTTCGCACAAAATTTGCTACTACCAAAAATACCCGTGTCCACGCAGTTTTACCTACGTTTAACATGGCTTTTTCTATTTAAAGTATATGTACATACTACGAACCAGAGTTACCTGATCCCTATTCTTGAGGGAATTGTAAAGAAGGGTGCTAACTCTGTTTGCAGCTTTATCAAATATGCGGTACTAAAAGAATTTGCTAAAGACAAGTTCAACAGCATAACATTATTTTCAGACGCATGTCCGAGACAAAATGAAAACTACACAGTCTTTCATTTTTTGGTTTTATTGTCCATTTATTTGCAAAGCGAGATTAAATATGTGTTTTCAGTTCGAGGCCATTCCTATTGCCAGTGCGATAGGAATTTTGGCACATATTCGCAAAAGCTGAAAAAATTAGAACGAATTGAAACTGAAGCTGAATATGTAGAAATGATTCGCAATGCTCGTTCACCTTCATTCACAATGGTCGAGAAGTGTGAAGATCTTCTGCAGGATTTTGAAAAATGTTTCAAGGGCAAAATGCGAAAGCCAGAAAATTTCCAAATCAGCAAAGCGTTCGTTTTGCATGCCCCGAATTGGATTAAAAGCTGCCAAAATAAAAGATGTAAAAACTCTCTTCCAGTATTTAAGAGCTAAAGGAAAAGAATTTTTCGAATCATATTTTTTAAATGTACAAACTCAGAATCCAGATGCCGAAGAAACTGAAGAGAGTGACGAAAATGACTAAAAGTAGTTTCTAATATATTATTGTTTGATTAATTTATTCTTGTTTAATAAGACGCATACTATTATATTTTAAATGTTTAATAAATAAATATTTTAATGATAAAATCTGGAGTTACTGTTGTGCATTTGTTTTGGTAAGATTGACTTGACCTTTACGTCGTTCACTGCAGCGCGTACGTAGCCGGCAAGGCACGTTTTTGGGCAGCGTCAAGATTACCGCTTGGATTTTAAAACATTCATAATTTTGAAATATTAATCCAATTGATCTAAAACTTTCCAGAAAACTTCTTTGAACCTTAATGAACATCTTTCTCACTGAAAGCTTTCCGTAGCTTAAAATTCGTTCGCTAAACGAGGCGCTTGAATGTTAAACTTCATGATTTTTGCATTCCCTCAAAAAAAAATTAATAACTTTTTTTTTATCACAATATCCTCGTTTTTCTTTCTTAGATAGTTACAGAAGACTTAAACACGTACTTTGCATTGAGGAAATCGGGAAATGATAAAAATTGGCTAAATTAGCGCGAGTTGAAGTGAAAAAAGATTGGAATTTTTCGTTTTCAAAAAATCCACTTTTTACCAATTATCTCAAGAACTAAATAAGTTATGAATTTTGGCAAGAGGAAAAAAAGATGCCCCTTGAAATTCTCTACAAGTATCAGTCTTTAAAATTGAAATTAGAAAGATTTTTAAAATTGACACTCAGGACAATACTTCTCAGGCTGAATCCGGCCGTGTCCCCTTTTGGTCGCCAGAGGTTCAATTACTAACTGACTGGTGTACAGTAGAAAAAGCGGTAAACGTTAGACCTTGGCAAACTAATGTATGAAATGACCACGGTAAATATGCGTAGACTGTCTGATCGTAAACGCGTGCTTATCACTGAGCGATCGACTGCCTTCGTTGAGTAGAAACAGGCAGTGAAGTTTCGACATACTTAATTCGTGTAATATTGAATAGAATGATATTAAATGTGTCTGTTCATTGAATTCGCAATTTTAACTTTCTTTTGTCGTTACAATGGAATGAATTTGAAAATAATAATTCTACTGTAGGATTTCCATTCACGAGTCATCAATTCGTGAAAGACAGATTCTTACAATGGAATTAACTTGTTTTCCTAGACTCTTAAGAATCAAAATTATAAAGGCAATTAAAGGGTGTGGCGTATTGCAGCTTATCTTCATGCTACCGTTTGAATAGCCTGAAGCATTACAGTAATTTACATTTAGGGAATTTATTAAGACCGAATGAAGGGATTAAATTTGAAGAAGGATTTAAATTTGCCGAATTGATTAGTTTATACCCCTTTTGTTCCCTGTTAATTTTCATTTTCTTACTGTTGTAGTATATGCGTATAATTTTGAGTTAAATCGGTAAATTTCGAAACTGATTTCGATCAAAAATGTTAGTACCGCGGAATCGATCTGAAACGCGATTATTGATTGAGGATGTTGTTGTTTTAAGCCCTTCACTTGTGAAATCTTGCTACAAAGAGTACACACAAGGTTAATTCAGGGTGTTTCGTAGGATTATGAACGATGGCAAAGCTTGCGATCACGCGAAGTATACCAACGCCTATCATGCACTTCGAACTTTGCCTTGCCCCAAGGGTGACTGTGCAACGTATCTAAGAAAGAATTATACTCTCGAATGCCGATGAATTGATATCCTAAAACGACACTGAATTTAAATTGTAAATGAAAACGCTGAATTTAAACGGAAATGACTATCGCACCGCTGCCACAAAATCAGCTCTCACGCCCCGAGACAATAGGCGAGGGTGAGATGGATATTTGGAAAGAGAGAGACCAGAGTGCTGATTTTGTCAGGGTGTTAAGGCCTAACAATTTATTTTTGTTTGCGGGAACGTTGTCACTTATCAGTTCTATGAAAACTGTGTCAATTTCGGTATTATTAAATGAATGAGAGAAAGGTAGACTCATCAAAGGTTTATTATAAAGATTATAGAAAAGATTACAGTTATAAAAATATTAACTCGCATGAACCTTCCTTCGCAAGAAAGGGCAAGGGAGAGTGTTGATTTGTCGATTGGATTACGGTGTATAGTGTAAGGCAGCGATGAAACCTTGCTGGATGTTTGTTTGTGAAAACGATACACAAGCACGTTTCACAAGGGGTAGTCCGATACAAGGCCCCAAACAGCTGCCCAATCCACACTTGAGTTCTTTCGCAAACGTTAACACAATGGACTTTACTCGAAAACGACTCAATTAAGGATGATCGACGGTATCAGCCGACGGGACTTTAGTTCTTAACACAGTGATTCGTTGCTAGGTTCTTAAAACCCCTGGCACGCGATTCATATATCAAAGTTGAGTGACGTTGTCGGTACGACTTCGGAAAAGTCACGTAGAGGTGCATTTATAAATTGGCACGCCCTGACAATTCAAAGAAATGTTGCTTAATGCGCGAGACTCTCGATATTGAGTTTCGTATGACTCGATGTTTTGGCTAATGTTTTATATTCACCGCATCGGTCAGTAACGGTAGTGGACGAGTAAAACATTTATTTAACCGCAGTGTTCGACGCTCGCAGTTTCTCTTCTATTGGCCTTTCAAAGATGTAAAATATCTTAATTATAATTTTTATATTAGGTCAGACCCTATTTAATCACAGTGTGTCTGACTACATACGTGTTCTTCCACTGCGTGGACTACCCATTAATAGTGAACTGAAATATATAATTATAATGAAACGCTATTATTGTTTTTAAGCACGCGTGCGTATTTATACTTTACATTTTCAGATTTAGCTTTGTTGTTAGTTTAAACTATTGAAAGTATAAATACACTTGTATGATTAAAATCTTAACTATAAGTATTTTTACAACGGTACAGTTTGCAACTGTAGTTTCTCAATGATCAATGTAGATTGTGCCTATTTTTAGGCGTTACAATGAAATTGTGAAATTTTTTTCACCGTGAGCCATCGGACATTGATGTTTGAGCAATGTTTTGTGTAAGCGTAGATATTATAAAAGGCCTTAATCGCGTAATAATTAAAGTTTATCAATTGGAGGTGATCGTTATCGACGGGTGATTTAATTCAGTCTTTATCGAAAGAGAAAAGCAAATGCAAAGAAATCAGAAATATGCCCCGTACACATAAAGGATGTGATCAAAATCGTTTTTGCAACAAAAGATAACTTTCTCCTCTTTTTTCAGATTCTACGACATTGATAATTTTTGTCTTTTTAACTTGAATCTTTATTTAAAATACAACTGCTCGCTTTACAATGAGTGTGCTGTTGCTCAGGATTGGTGCAATAATTTCTTCCAAACAAGATAGTGACATTTCTAATTAAAGTGAATAATTACTATTCTTTTTGCTTGTTCCAAGTTTTCGGTCAACAATATTGTCTAGTTTGGAAGTAAAGCTGGTGAGAATTGTAACAAAAATAACCTCAAAATAAACATACATTAATCAAACTTCGCAAATTGTTTTTGAATTATTCCACAAATGAAGAGTTCGCGGATGTCCGTTAGCGTGTTTGCTTTCATTCACCAAATTAAAAAATTGGCGTTATTTTGTGCTTTTGGCACGCCTGAAGTAACTTTAAAGATTATACTTTTATTTATTTATTCTACACGTACCAATCGAATGCAGAAAAACCAAGGCGGTGCAAAACACGTAAAGGATTCTTATTTTTTTAATTTTGTGATATTTGTATTTTCCCCTTTCTGAGCATAAATCGTAACCCAGGTGCATTTTCTTGGCTGGGCTCAGTGGGATGACAAATTTTAGTCAGCATCATGATATTTATTCACTCATAAATTCCTCGCATGTTTTGCCCCCGGAAATAATAGTAGCCGGATAAACATTTAAAAACAAGTTTCGTTAATAAGAAAAACGAATTAATTTAAAATTGAAGTGAAGTCTGCACTGTAAGAAAAATCTGTGGTAAATTTCGTATACATGTATTGGAAGTAACTAATCTATACATGGCTTGAAATTTTTCCATACATCGGTATGGGAAAATAGTTGTACGTGCACGGAACTTTTCCCAAAGGTGGTTATTATTTTTGCCAAACCCGCATTGCATTTTTCCCACACCCAAACATGGGCAAAATGACAATCGCACTATCCGTTGATTATACTTTTCGCATACCCAGTTTGAATTTTTCCCATACTATAATTAAACACCAATATTGAATTATTTCTTTGTAATCTTGAAACGTTTTATTGAAATAATCTAAAACTATACATATGCTATGAAAAATGTCTAATTCCATTGAATCTTATTCCACTCACAATATTTAACTGTTTCACTGCTCCAACTCCAAGAGGTTCCACAAATGTTTACTCATGGGCGTGAAGCTAGCAAAGGAACTTTCGGGAGAAAATCTAAATTCCGGGCCAGGTTGATTTGGGGTCCTTTTTAGGGACTTTAAAAATATGGAGCTTGTGAAAGTGTAGGGAACTTTTAAATTATAAATATGGTAGCACTGGTATTATGGACTGGCAACACCATATCAACAGGGTCAGCAGTCATGTGTCAACGAATTCTCATTTAAAAATAGAATAGGAACCTAATAAGGTAAGTGCAATTTGTTATTTATATAAATAAGTGAATGTAAAAATCGATCCCTAAATGCATTAAAAGTACGGCAATCATTTTTGCAGTAAATGTTCGTGAAAAGTTGCTTATGATGAACTGTATGTGAAACCTAACGTTAAAACTTATTGCACAAATTATTTATTTTGTGCAATAACTTTCCACAAACATTTCTTGCATAAATGATTGCCCTACAATTTGCACAACTTATATTATTCCATTTTGAATTAGAAGGAAGGGAAACAACGCCTTTAGGAATTTGTACCAAACGAGGATAGAGAAGATAATTGTTATAAAATAGTTTTATGACAATTGTAATAATTTACTATGTCATTTATTGATATCCTTGTGTACTTTAATGGCGACATGTAACGACTTCAATAAACGGTATTACAAATTATTGACAACATTAAGTACAATATTTTAAATTTTACATATCCCGCTTGCACGGCCGCTTGCGATTTTAGTTCCCCCATGTCTCACTTGAGCGCACGTGTCGCTCCATAAGCGGCCATATTAGAAATATTTGTCTTCAATTTTTACCACGAGGCTTCAGCTCCGTGTGTGTACTTAAACTGTAATGAATTATACGCTCGTCTAGAATTTCCCTTCCCCTTTTGCATTGTTCTTTGTATTGTGAAAAATTTATAATTGCACTAAATCTTATTGCACTCATAATATTTAAATGTTTCACTGCTACAAGTTCAAAATGTTTCACAAATGTGTACTGAAACTATTATGAATTAGACGCTTGACGTCATGATTGTATTATACACAGCGTCTGCTCCTCGATTCACCATTGTTACCGCACATGCGCGTTTCACTCATTTGCAGATTTTGCAGCCGCACACCTAAGTTCCATACATGATCATAGCAAAAATTAAATTGATAAATAAAAATTAGAATTCAGATTTTTCTAAATCTCAGCGTTACGAGACCCCACGAATAGAACAAATCTGCCTGCTGAGAGGGCATATTCTCATCGCGCGCGACTCTCTTCTCTCCCAAGTTTGAGCGCGCTTATGACACCCGCCTGTTGGGTCTCACGCCCCGCGATCGGACATATGTAAACCTCGCTCTTTGCGTTTGGATATTTTTTTTTACTTGGACTGAGTAAATAAAACTTTCATAAAAAGATCTCTTTTAGATCCCAGTACGAGGGTAGTTCAATAAGTCCTTAGAATGAAGTATAAAAACAATTTTTTTTGGGTAAATTTTTTTTATTTTTCAACATAATCTCCTTGGAGCTCTATACACTTGGTCAATCGCTTTTCAAGTTTTTTTAATCCTTCAGAAAAGTGCGTTTAAGGAAGTTCCTCAAAATAAGCACTTACAGAGGCAATGACGTCTTCGTTGTCTGGAAATCTCTGTCCACCGAGCCATTTTTTCAAGTTTGGAAATAAGAAAAAT
>NC_046657.1:7754858-7765477 GCF_010883055.1 Belonocnema kinseyi
TCTAGTCGGGAGTGGTGCTGACTGAAAACAGATGATTTGGAGCGATTCGCGCGCCATCTGTTGGTCATTCTAAGGACTTATTGAACTACCCTCGTATCTCATGCCGTTTAGTTCAATTTTTTTATTTTCTGTATAGTACTTTCGAAAAGTAAAAGAAAAATGAAGGCTCCTATTGAAAAATGGTTAAAGTAAATTTTGTAGGACTTTTTAAAACCTATAATTACTCTTTAAGAGTTTTTTCCGTATTTTGCGTTGTTTGGTTCGAAATTTAATGTTGTGGTGTCAAATTTCGGACAACTCTAATACTTTCTCAATCATAAAATGATGAGATTATAATAAATTATCACAAATTTGTATCTCTTTTTCAGGTGAACGATTTTTTATATCAATTTTTGTTCGTATAATTTGTCGTTTTTCCATAAATGTGTCGTCTTTATTTTCAACGTTATTTTGTATGATTAAATCCAATAATGCGGGTCCTATTTAAACGCGATTTATAAAAATATTTTTAATATCATATATAATGTGAGACGCAGATTTAGCAATTCTGTTATATTATATATTTGCTGAAAAACTGAGTAAATTTAAAATATATTCAAAAATTTTGAAATGATTAAAGGATAATTGAAACTTGTCAATACATGATAAGAATTTTGTAAGGTTTTAAGAGAATAGTTTAAAAATTTTCAAAACATTTTAAAAGATTTCACATAATTTCAAAGAAGAACCTAAAAGATTTTAGGGCATTATTTTTAATATAGCAGAATTAAAAAAATGGCCGGAGAATTTTAATCATTTTTAAAGACTAAAAGGATCAGAAATGCTGAAAAGGTTAAAAAATAATTTTTCCAAGATTCAATGGCAAATATTTTTATATTTTTTATTTTGATAAATAAACTATAAAAAATGATGAAGATTTGAAAACATTTCAAACGATTCCCTAAAATTTCGAAAAAGAGAGTAGAAGATTTTAAAGCAAGATGTTTCAATTTGGTAAAATTAAAAAATCAAAGCACTTACGCATCCTATCAAAAAATTATAAATAAAAAATTTGTAGTTCTTTTTTGAATAAATTAATTTGTATATTTATTTTTCTAGTAGCTTATGTCGTTTGACCGAAAATCTAATTTTCTCATTTTTAATATTGTTCTTTACGAAAAAAAAAACAGAAACTGCGCGTCCTATCAAATGTGATTAATCAATTTTCATATGTTTTTTGGGTGCAAATGTTTTTTTCGTATCTCAGATAGTTTGACTGCAAAATATAATTTATTAATTTTTCATTATTTTTTCGGCGATTAGAATTGTAATTTTCTTTTCTTCATCAAGATTCAAAAAGTTGGTAAAATAATCTTGTAGGGCTTTTAAAAATCAACGTTTTTCTTATCTCGACTTTTATTCATATCGTGCGTTGTTTGGCTTAAAACAGTGATTTTATTTATACATTAACGACGAGATAATAATAACAGACACTATCGTAAAACCGTTTTTTTTTACATTCTCATCAATTATAATTAAAAAAGTATGAGAATTGTCAGAAATTTCACACCTCAGTTTTTCAACGGATCTCCACGTTTTGAGACCCCCTGAAGCCGAAAACCAAGTTTTTCTATGACGTCTGTATTTCTGTCTGTCCGTCCGACCAACCGTCTGTCCATAAAAACGATAACCCTCGAAAAAATGAACGGATCAAATTGAGATATGGCACACTTTTTTTAGATCCTAAAAGAAAGAACGAGTTTGTTAACAACCTGCTTTGGATAAAAATTCAAAAATTTAAAGCATTTTAAAATTTTGCTATAAAATTTTGTTTTAGGATTATCAAATGTTATATGCAGCCGTTCGAAGAACTCAAAAATTCCAACAATTTTGCCATACGATTTCTTTTAAACCAATAGAAAATCAAAATTTTAAGCCAAACAACGCACGATGTGGAAAAAAGTCAAAACAAGAAAAGCGTTCAATTTGGAAGCCCTACAATATTATCACAACAACTTTTTGGAATTTCTTGAAAAATCGAAATTTGGAATTTAAATCACACAAAAAATAATGAAAACTGAAAATTTTCATTTTGTCGTTCAACTAACCACGATGGGAAAAAATATCAAAAAGACAAATTCTGCTCGCAGAAAGGGTCTACAAATTTTATAGAGACCACTTTTTAATGGGAAGCGTAATTTTTGTTTTATTCGTGTAAAATAACATAAAAAATAAAATTTATTGTAGGAAAAATGACTTAAGCTACGATGAAAATGAGTGAAAAAAAGCTATGCACTTAACCCTTTGCGGCAAACATTTTTCTATAAAGCTAATTTTACGGATACATGCACCTTAGGAGACATTCGAGGTCCTTCATCATGAATCAGAAGTTAGATTTCCCAAATTCAAAATAGCGGACAATTTTTAAAAAGTTGGATTTTTATCAAACTTGTTACCCGGGGGTTTCTGAGGTCGCTTATTACGAATCCAGAGCCAGATTTGCATAATTCAAAATGATGGATCCAATACAGCGGACTGGTTTTAAAATTTTTCCACCGTTTTGGATCCGCATGTTGAACTTTCAAAATCTGACTTCAGATTCGTCGTAAGAGAATCCGAAAGCCCATAGATTCCAAGTTTCATGAAAATCCATTATTTTTTTAACACTCATCTACCGTATTGTAAAAACCATTTGAATTGTCCAAACCTGGTTCCGGATTCATAATCAGCGACCCCAAAAACCCCGGAATAATCAGTTTTATTCTATGTTATTCAATGCGTCGTTCAAAAATAAATTCTTTCGTAAAAAGAGCGTTTTTTAAATTTTTTATTTAGAACTATTTATAATTTTACGCAATACGTCCCTTGTAATTTTTTACCATTCTACAATGCTTTAAATATGCTATTTATAATACTTTTTCTATATTACTTCAAAAAAATTGAATCTAGAAAAAAAAGTTGTGAAGAAAAAAGATGATAATCTGGGTTACCACTATGCTCAGTTTTTCAGCAATTATGTAATATAACAGAATTACAAAATTTGTTACACTCTGTTTTAAACTTTTAGGTAATAATTTAAAATGTTTTGTAATCTTTTCCAATTTTCTCTTCGAGTTTATTCAAAGAATATATTTAAAATTTCCCTCATTAATCTTAAGAACATTTTTTCATTTCTTCGGCATCCTGTGAAATTCAGCTCACCTAAAATTCTTTTCAATCGTGAAAAATTCAAAAAAATGTCCTAAAGTCTTCTATATTATTTTCAGACACATTTTAAATTTTTCTAATCCTAAAAGTATTCTTTTGAAACAAATCCTAAGCCATTACAAATTTTCCTAAAAATTAAAAAAAAATCAATCTCCTAAAATCTTTCTAAATTATTAAAAAGCTTATGATTTTTTCAAATTCTTCAAAATAGGTTTTCGTCCGTAATTTAATTTTTCTTATCTCTTTGAAAATGTAAGAAGGTTAACAAATTTTAGTGCGGTAGCAAGATAGCAAGATTTTAAGAACAGAATTATTTCCTGATATTAAACGATTATTTACAATTAAAATTGTCTTGCTCTCGTGGACAATATCACATAATTGATTCGAAAATCCCTCCCCCTCCCACACACACAAATACACAGATAGCAGAGAATAACGAAACGCAAACCCCTCCCTCCTCGTTTTAATGTTACGCAATATACTGATACTAATTATAATTTTTTGCATTCTCATCCTGATAAGAAGGTATTAGCTTTATTTAAAACTTGTCATTTCAAAAGTCGTTAGAATGGAGTAGTAAAAAACTAACACCTAATCTAATGAGAATGTAAAATCGTTTTAATCGTGAAAAATAAAATATTTTGTTTAAGTTATAAAATAATCTTGAAAGTAAAATTTACTTTTTGTAAAAACTACACAAAGTGCAACAAAAGTTGAATTCCCATAATTTTTTTTATGGAATGCGCACTTTTTTAATTATAAAAACACGACAATAAAAAGACGTATATTTCAAAATCAATATAATGTATTGTGATAATATAAATTTATTGTCACGATACATTTTACAAGGTAGTTGAGAATAGAAATTAGCACAAAAAAAGAAATGAATATTAAAGTAATCATAAAAACTAAAATGTGCACATTAATTTGCAATAACTGCGAATAATTAGTCATAGACCGAGATACAGGAAATTTTTTACAGACCAGATCCATTTCCGAACAGTTCAAATAAAAATAATAAAATGAACCATATAAGTGTGAGCTTATAAAACTTATAAGAATTCGAAAAAAATATCTGCATTAGATTAAAAATTATATAGAAGTTTTAAGAATCATTTTTCAATTATGTATCAAAATTCAAATCATCTTAACTCCTTGAAAAATTGTTTCCCTCAAATCGGAAAAATAAATGTTCTCTAAATTCTTCTAAATATCAACATATTTTATCACTGAGATATTCAGCGGCTTGAAATGCAGAATCCACTCAATTTAAAGTGGATTGGATCTATAAGGAAAATGAAATAAACGAAAAAATTCAAAATTTAAATTTAGGTTTGTTAAATGATGAAAGCGATCTTTAATTAAGTTCGCCCTAAATCTGAATTCGCTCGAATAATAATAATTTAATTGGTAATTAGTCGTTTAATTTACAAAATATTAATATTTCAGCATTTAATTAATAGAATGGTAGAAATCCCAAATTCGCTATGTTTATGGAAGTGACGCATATTTAAAAGTTTCGCAATACTGTCTTCTAACATTGTTTCAATGAAGTTGAAAATGCTAAACACAATCGCATTCTTTTAGTAAAATTTTCCATTTGTAACATATTTTTAATTCTACAGCCGCTTTCTAATAAATATATCCTAATCTCTTAGACCGCTGCCTCTTATCGCTTAGTCTTCCTCGCTTCGCCTCGCTTATTTACACTATTTACATTTCACTTATATCAGCTTCTTCTCCGATTTACAATCTTTATTTCTCCATTCCTCTTGTTCCTTCCTTATTCATCTTACCCGACACCCCCTTCACCTATGCTATTGCCCTTTTGTTCCCTCTTTCATGAATCAATGCCTCCATGCTTATCCCACTCATTTCTACACCCTCACATTCCTCCAACCAGTCATCTACTCTTGCATCACCCTTCTCGCACAATTCACACATCCTCTTCTCCCTAGAGAACCGAAACCTATTAAAATCCCCCATACAACCACATCTCATCCTCCCTTCTCTCCTTTCTCACAGAAATGTTGCGCTCCCTCCTTTAGCATAAAACACGCATAATTGCTGTGAAACCTTGACTCTCTTATGGTCGTTCTTCTTAACCAACTCATATAACGTCCTTCCTCGTGCCTCTTGTCTAGGTACACAAACTCTATCAGCTCCTGCACCGTCTATCCCTTTCACCTTCTTTTCTGAACACCACAAGTTTGGACTTTTTCGCATTTGGCTCTAACCTATTCTAATCCAGGTATCTACTCAACCTCTTTATTACTCCTTTCAGGTCTCCTTTCTCTTTGCTAGCAGCACTGTCATCTGCACACACAAGTGGCCATATCCTAAGCCCTCCTAACCTTACTCCTCCTAACCGACCACCCCTGCCTCAAACCCCTATCCATCCAGAAACCCTCCGAAAGTCCCTCCCTCTTCCAACCCTATCTTTCGTCTCTTCATAGCACTCCCTTAGCGCGTACATTCTTGATCCCTTCCTCGCTAATTGTTTATCTACCACGTTCTGCAGAACGTATATATTTTCGATAGTGCCGTTACCCGCCCTAAATCCTGCCTGCGTCTCCGGCAATATTCTTTTCCAATCGACATTCTTCCCCAGCCCCTACACTAATACCATCGCGTAAACTTTGTAAGCCGTATTTACTAGCGTAATCCCTGTATAATATCAATTTGTATCGCTAACTCCCTTCTTATACAGTGGCACTATTACCCTTCTCCCCACCCCCTGGGAATCGCTAACCCCGCCATACTTTCTTCACTACCTCCTTTAGCCTCTCTCTAATCTCTTGTGTACTAATAAAAAGTCACGCTTTGATCCCCACACCGTACAGCCCTACTGTCTTTGACGTTTTTAACGTCGTTATCTGTTTTTCTACTTTTCGCCATCCAATTCCTCCATGACTGCTTCCCTCGTTCTTTTACTCCTATCATCTCTCTTACGTGAATCAGAACCCTTAAACGATCTTTTTAAAAAAACTCCCTTCACTTTTCACTTTCTATCTTATCGCTTATCCCCACCCTACGCTTCCTAAATCTACTTATTATCTTCTACACGTCCACCTCTGTCTTAACACTTTTAAATTCCTCTTCCTGATCTTCATCCTTTTCCTGTTCTTTTCTCTTTCACATCATTGTAAACACCTTCCTCATTCCTACGTATATCTCCCTTTTTTCAGTCCTCTCTTTCCGCTTTTTTAGTTACTCTTCACCTTTCTTTTCATCTTTTTACATTCCCTATCCCACCACGACCTCGTTATTTCTTTCTTATTCTTCTTGAATATCTTCTTTAGCACACACCCTTTACTTTTTCTTTCAAATCCTCTCATACCTCTTTCACTGACTTCATTTCAAAGCGGATATTCCCTAACTACTCGTGATACTTCCCTAGAGCCCCCTCGTTCAGCTCAACCTCTACCCCGTCGACACTACTGCCTTTTTTACCTTCCCCTTGCTAGCATACCATTTGCCACCACTTAGCCTCTAACCTTGATCCATTCCCTTAAAATCTCTTCCTACTTATTTTTTATTTAATCCTTCGATTTCCTTTCGAAGTTCTCCCCTTCCCTGTAAAAGCCCTCCCCCGACCCTATCCTCACATCAATGTCACCCCTAGTACCACCATTCCCTCTTCTTTTTCGCCTAGCAAGTCTTCTACCTTTTCCATCCCATCCTTATTACACACTATCACAAACTTACACGCCACTCCTCATATATTTATTGTTCTTATTTGCACACCCTCCCGCTCTTCATCTCCATGAACTTCTTCCTTAAATACATCCCGAATCCCTGTTATAATTTCCCCACTTGCCCTTCCTTTCTTCTTCACACTAACCGTCTCCTAAAGCATCCACCTATACCTCCTTGGCAGCATTAACTCTCTTCTATCTTATTCCATTCTCTCTACCTACGTCCCTATCAGTCCCACAACATAAATTTCCTGGATAAACCTCCAGAAATCTTCATATTTCTTCTTTGCCCCTGCTGCGTTCAAGTACAGCACCTTCACTACTCCTCCACCCTACTTTCCCGCCACCCTCTACATCCTACGAAACAAATTTTCCTGCTCTTCCTTCAACACTTCTCTCTCCTTGTCACACACCCACATTTTCTCATCGCCTTTTATGTTCCTATATCCTGTCTCCCCCCTAACTCTGTCGTTTAGCATTCTCTGTGCCTTCCTTTACTTCCTCGTAAAATCGCGATCGATGAAAACCTTCGTATTCTGTATTCTATTTTTATTTCGTATTACCCCCAAACTCTCTTCTGAGCTCTCCGATTTCGCAACCGCTACTTCGTTCCAAATACCTTTTTTCTCGCTCTCCCTCGGTCACCTATTTCCATTTTCGACCTGCCCTCGGCCTTCGCCAGCCTTCTTTCCACCTTTTCCTTTCACAAACTAATCTTCTCTTTCATCTACTTCATTCTAACTTCTTTTTTCTCCCTTTTCAACAATACCTGCCTCTCTAATCCTTCGATTTTCTCCCTCAGCTCAATCACCTCCTTTTCCATTTTCAACAGCTGATCCTCAAGTCCTCCCTCATACCTTCCATCTTCTCCTTAGTCCCCCTTAGGTCTTCCCTCCAGGCGAGATTCTCCCCCTCGCTTGTACTAGACAATCTCTCTCTTTTCTTCTCTCTTCCTTTATTCGAGGCGTTTCGATTTTTCCCTCTCCGCGGCTCGCCGCTCGACACCAGACCACGCACTGTTAACCGTCGTTGCACTCTCGCTGACCACCTCCCGCTCTCCCACGTCCCACTCTTTCGTCGGAAACTGGGACCGCGCCATGCAATACCTTCTGCAACCCATAGATGTCTATGAAAACTGTTGCCGCCTCGACTTCTAAACTAATGTAAACAAACAAAAAGACTTGGGAAAAAGGCACGCGGGAGTGGAGAGAGAAGCCATTAGACTCAATTCGGTTCGGTTCGCAGGAATCGAATTTAGGACTCCGCGCGCTACTTCAAAAATGGAGAAAGCTATGCGTTTATTTCTTTTATTTACACCTGAATATAAAACCACGTGGCTCGCATTCGTAACCCCCCTCCCTCATGTGAACCAACGTGGCCTTTTCGTCGGCCCTACCCCCCTCCCATAATGCAACGTTTTGTTTATGGAAGGTCCCTCACCTAAATCCCCCCTCATAAATACGCTAAAAATTAATTTATGTCCACACAATATATCCCTGTCAACCCTACTCACCTCCTAGGGGTATATTTGAAGATGAGTTATAAATAATGTTTGGTTTCAATATATGTGAAATCAAACGAGTAAATAGGATTAATTTTAAAATATATTTAATATTCTTTGAAAATTTAGATTACACTGCTTAATATAATAAAAAAAATTAGTTTTGCTTTTAAAATGATTTTTTAATTTCGTAGAATATATTAGGTTCATTCATATATTATTTTATTTGGAAATTAGTTTAATTTACGCTCACAATTTAAAAGCATAAAATTTAACTGTTTAATGTTGAAAACCGTTTCTCTTTTCTCCTACAGTAAATATTGTTAAATTGTACGCAGTTGCGTTTTTAAAAGCTGTATCATAAAATTATTTATATTCAAAGGTCTAAATGAAAAATTGAAAAATTAGAACTTCTTAAATTAAAAATTATCTAGGTATTTAATTTTTTATATTATTGGATTTGCAGTATTTTTTAATTAAATATTTCGATCGTACGCATGTCTAATGTAATCATTTTGAAAACCTAGAAAAATAAATTTTTTTTAATTTAACTACTTAAATTAAATTTTCAAGGTTTTCACTGTTCGTAAATAGAGACTAAAAAACCTTTTTTGGTTCAAAAACTCAACTATTTGTTTAAAAGTGTATCTACTTTGTTAAAATTCATCTTTCTTGTTGATAATTCACCATTATAGTTTTAAAAAACTTTTTTTTCAATTTTGTTATGATATTATGTTATATTTTGTTAACATTTTTTTTTGCCAGATTCAGTTAAACATTTATCACCTTCCGTTGGAAATTCAACTATTTGGTTGCAAATTTCTGTATTTTGTGGAAACTCTGTCTTCTGCGTTAGAATATTCATCTTTTTAGTTAATGATTTACTGGAAATTAAACTATTCTATGTTGTCGAAGATGTCTTTTTATACTAGAAACTTAATCTTTTGAGTTGAAAATTGAACTATTTGTTTCAAAATTAATTTTTGTTGTTAATCATTCATCAATTTAGCTATCAAATTTTTTTTTCTAGAAAATTGATCTGTTTTAGCTAAAAATTCATTTATTTCGTTGAAAACTCGTCTTTTTTGGGTTGGAAGTTGAATTATTTTTGTATAAAATGCATATTTTTGAGTTGCACATTCAACTTTTGGTTAAAAAATCGTCTTTGTTCTTGAAAACTCAACATTTTGGAAAATTCCCTTTTCCTTGGTGTAAAATTATTTATTTTAACTTAAAATATGGTTTTTCGTTTTTAGTTTTAAATTTATCTTTACAAGATGAAAACTCTAGTATTTTATCATTTCTGTCAAAAATTGATTACTTGGTTGAAATAAAAATAAATCTTTTTGTTGCAGGTTTAACATTTTAATCAAAAACTAATATCTTTTATTGAAATTTTCAATGTTTTTTTAACAATTAGTTTTTTTGTTTGTTTGAGAATTAACCTTTTGAACTGCAAATGTAACTATTCTGTTTTTTTTTTGTTGAAAATTGATATTTTTATTTTAAAAAAATATCTTTTTAATAGAAAAATAAAACATTTGGTTGTACTTTTTTTGAATTTCGTTGTATTTTTTAAACTTTTATTTATTTGTAAAGAATTCATCGTCTTGGTAGAAAATTCATTCTTTTTGTTCAGAAACTTAACTCTTTGCTAAAAAATTATTATTTTGTATTGAATTTAACTGTTTTCTATTAAAGTACAAATAATTCTTGGTTGAAATATCAAATATTACATTTTTCGTTCAGAATTCACCTTTTTTGATTAAATAAAATTCATTTACGTGGCTTAAAGTTGAAAATTTTTCTTTTTTGGTTAAAGATTCATAATTTTAGTAGGAAAATAAACTGTTTGGTTAAAAATAACCTTTTTTGTTAAAATTTATTTTCAAATTTATTTAAGATGTAAGATTGACCTGTTCGGTTGAGAATTAAGGGCTCATTCCAATAACTACGCTCCAAAAGACGCTATTTTTGTGAATTTTTAAGGAGATTATTGAAAAATATATTATTGTAAGATTTGTTACTGATTTTTAATACTTTTTGGTAGCCTAATATCTCACTTATTTAAGGCGATGCATTCAAAGTAAATAATTTTCACAAATTTTGATGAATAATTGCAATTTATTGTTTAAACAAATATAGATCATAATGTGGTGTGGTGTGGTGTGGTGTGGTGTGGTGTGGTGTGGTGTGGTGTGGTGTGGTGTGGTGTGGTGTGGTGTGGTGTGGTG
>NC_046657.1:7765577-7773179 GCF_010883055.1 Belonocnema kinseyi
GTGTGGTGTGGTGTGGTGTGGTGTGGTGTGGTGTGGTGTGGTGTGGTGTGGTGTGGTGTGGTGTGGTGTGGTGTGGTGTGGTGTGGTACTACACTTATTGAAAGTTCATTCATTTGGTTAATGATTCAACATTTTAGTTGGCAAACATTTTGTTTCAAAATTTAATTAATTTCTTGAAAATTATGGTTTCTAGTTGAAAATTAATTGTTTTAACTGAAAAATTAACTCGTAAATTGATGTTTTAAAATTAATCTTCTTGGGTTTAAAATCCTAATATTTGGTTCACAATTCCTGTATTTTATTGCAAAATCGAGTATTTTATTAATAATTCATGCACTTTGTAACTGTTCCATTTTTTGTCGAAAATTTATCTGTTTTGGCAGAATTTTAATTTTTTTGGTTGAAAATTATATTATTTAGTTGAAAATTTTCTTTGATATCATTTACAATTAAGTCTTTTTACTGAAAGTTTCATTAGTGTATTCTCAGTTAAAAATGTATCTGTTTTAGGTGAAAATTCAATTATTTTTTGAAAATCCCTCATTTTGGTAGAAGTGTACTATCATCAGTTAAAACTTCATTTTATTGGTTAAGCATTAATTTCTGTGATATAAAATTTAAATATTTTGTTGAAAATTCGCTTCTTTTTTAATGAAAATTAATTTTACTATTTTAAAATTCAAGTATTTTATTTTTGGTAGAAAATTTATCTTTTTAGTTTGTCTTACATTAAGATGTTAATTGAGCGATGTCCTTGGTCTGAGTAATATAATAAATTATCAAATGAAAAGATGGCGTTTATTTGACATACTTCAGACCAAATTAAAGAATCTGGATGTTGTTGATGAACATTTATTATCGCTTCTCGACGTTTCGAGCACTAAATGTTCTCAGAACAGTCGGTTTTTAAAAAAGATCCATTCAAATCACAGGTTTAACAATAAATTATGTGAGAGAAACATGTTAGGTTCTCTGCAAAAAATTGTGTTAAATTTATGGTAGCTTCCTTCGAACGCAGATTACTTAATGATGAGTTGCTGCTTCTTTCTGCAAATCCTCTTCCGCGATTGTATAAACTGGCTTCAGTCTGTCAATGGTAACGGTGATGCTTTTGCCTTTGATACTGACATCAAAGGTCTTGTCGTTGCGGCTATTGACAGAGTATGGCCCATCATATGGCAAGTCGAACAAACCTCCAGGTTTGTCGCGGCGTAGAAACACTTGATCTGTAGTGGCAAGATCTTTGAACACAAATGGCTTATGTTTGTTATAACTTGTACGTCCTACAGGGCTAAGATCCTGGAAGTACTTTCTTATCTGCCGCACGAACTCAGAAGTTTCATTTTGTTGTTGCAAATTTGGCTTCGGTGCCAAGAATTCTCCAAGACGTCGTAGGCTCTCTCCATATAATACTTCTGCTACTATTGCCTGTAGATCTTCTCGCCAAGCTGCTCTTAGACCTAGTAATATTATGGGTAGAGTCTCTGTCCATCTCTCATTTGCATGACATCTAATAGCTGCTTTTAGCAGATGGTGAAGGCGTTCGACCAAACCATTGGAAGCTGGGTGATAAGCACTTGTCCGAAGATGCTTCGTTCCGAGAAGGTTGTTCAATTCCTTAAATAAGTGAGATTCGAATTGCCGTCCTTGGTCACTTGTAATCCAGAGCGGAGTTCCAAACCTTGCTCTCCAGCTCGATAAAATGGCGAGAAAATCCAGCGAGAAAACCTGTCAACGATGGTGAGGCAGTGCTGGTACCCTTGAGTATAAGGTAAGGGTCCCACAAGATCTACGTGGATGTGTTCAAACCTGGATGTTGGCAGGACGAAAGTTCCAATCGGTGCTGATACGTGCCTCGAAATTTTTGAACGTTGGCAAGGAATGGAGACTCTGGCCCATTTTTTGCAGTCGGTCTTGATAGATGGCCAGACATAACGCTGTGTGATTAATCTGCCCGAAGCCTTGATTCCAGGGTGAGATAGGTTATGCAGTGAGTTGAAAACAGATTGACGAAAAGACTGGGTGACAAAAGGCCTTGCTGTGCTGGTTGGCACATCACAGTACAGAGCTACGTCTGTCTCTGGAACATGGACTTTCTTCAGCTCTCTGCAATTCCTCATCATGAGCCTGAGATTCTGCGAGAGCCGAGAAGTCGATTGCGGTTGCAGCTTCCTCGATCCGAGAGAGAGCATCTGCGACAACGTTTTTACTACCTGAAACATGTCGAATATCAGTAGTGAACTGACCGATGAAGTCAAGTTGTCGAAAGTGTCTAGGATCACATTTGGTAGACTTTTGTTGGAAAGCAAATGTGAGAAGCTTATGATTAGTGAAAATCATAAACTCTTTTCCTTCGACCATGTGCCGGAAGTATTTTAAGGCTTGATACACAGCCAGTAACTCTCTGCTGTAAGCGCCGTATTTTCTTTCCACAGGACTTAGTTTCTTGGAGAAAAATCCGAGTGGTTCCCATTTGTCTTCTACGCGTTGCTGTAGAGCTGCGCCGATTTCAAAATCTGATGCGTCCGTAAAAATTGCCAATGGTGCCTCTGGTGCAGGATGAACTAGAAGTACAGCATCCGCAAAGTTCTTCTTGCATGTCTCAAAGGCTTTTAGAGCTTCTGAATTCCACGAAATAGGTGCTTTTCCTCGTAGATTTCCTTTCAAAAGATCATTTAGAGGCGCCTGTTGCGAAGCTGCCATCGGGATACCGAGTCTATAAAAATTTTAAATTCCAAGAAATTGCCTGAGTTGTGTTGCCGTCTTAGGTTCTGGAAAATCAAGAATAACTTGGATCTTTTCTGGGAGAGGTTTAATGCCAGTCTCGGAAACTTCAAAACCCAGAAACTTCACAAAAGATTCTCCCCAGGAACATTTTGCTGGATTAATCACTACAACATAAGCTTCAAGACGATCAAAAAGTTTCCGGAGATGTTGCTCATGTTCCTCTACTGAAGATGATGCTACGAGGATGTCATCGATATACACGTATCCAAAGTCGAGGCCACCTCATCCATGAACCTTTGGCAAGTTTGAGCGGCATTACATAAACCAAAAGGCATGCATGGAAACTCAAAGAGTCCAAACGGCGTCGTTACAGCCGTCTTTGGAATATCTTCTTCAGCGACAGGTATTTGGTGGAAAGCCCTCACAAGAGCAACAGTTGAAAAAAGTTTCTTACCATGCAAGGTGTGAGAAAAGTCGCGGATGTGAGGTAGTGGATACTTATCGGGGATTGTCCTGGCATTTAATCTTCGATAATCTCCACACATACGCTATTCACCAGCTTTCTTAGGGACCATGTGGAGCGGTGAAGCCCAACTGCTTTTTGATAGACGAACAATTGACATACCAATCATGTTCTGGAACTCTGTTTTCGCCTGTCTGTACCTGTCTGGAGCTAATCGCCGTGGACCTTCTGCTTCGGGTGGCCCTGGTGTCGTGTAAATTTGATGTACTGTGGAGTGCTTTGGTTTCACTGTAGTACCTGGAGGTCGGGTTATTTCTGGGAACTCTTTCCAAATTTTGTGCCAAGGAGATGTTCCTGAAATTGCACGAATGCCGAGAAGCTCGTCAGGGCATTGAGAAACTGCCCCCTTATACAAGAGAGAAGTAACTGTGTCGACTACACACTGATTCCGAACATCCACTAGTAAGGCATAGTGATATAAAAAATCCACACTGATTATGGGTTTCGTCACATCTGCTACCACGAAATATCACGTAAATTCGCGACGAAGTCCGAGATTGAGAGTTAGAGTTTCGAAACCGTATAGTACACTTCACAGCAGATTCACCGAACTTTCTACGATACCAACAACGTCCATCTTTTCTGCTCTGACTACGATCACGAGAAAATGAGCGGTTACGCGATCTTCCGCGGAAGCGATTGGGGTAATTAGCTGTGGCAGCTGAAATTTCTTGCCTCAGAGTATTCTTAACCTCTTCAATCTGAGAGGTCATGACGAGAATCATGCGTTACCAGCGTTTCTGCCACACGACCTCTAGGTGTAATCGTTTCGGCAATCGCATCTGGCAATTCAGCCATGTCGTCTAAGGGACTCTGCGAGCGGCTTGCCAAGATTGCTTCAATTGTTGAGGGAAGGCGACTTAACCATAGAGGGCGGAGCACTTCATCAGGAACGATTGAACCAGCATATGATCTCAGGTGGCGTAAAAATTGCGATGGTTTTCTGTCTCCGATTTCCTCATGTTCGAATAAACGTTTTACTTTATTTTCTTGAGATTCACCGAGTCTTTTTATTAACTCCGTTTTTAATTTCACATATCTATTTTGTGATGGGGGATTCGTCAGAATGTCTCTCACTTCCGCGGCGTATTATGGCTCGAGATACCCGGCTACCTAACTAAATTTCATCTACTCAGAAGTGATTCCCGCGAGCAAGAACTGTTGTTCGATTTGAACAAAACACATTTCAGGATCATCCGGCCAAAAAGCTGGCAAGCGCACGGCAACGCGATGAATTGACGGGAAAATTTCACGGAAGTCACTCGTGTTTAAGCTTGGGTGTGAAGTAGGCGGAACAAGATTCGCGAAATTCATTCCGGGATTCGAATAAATCACACTCGCCGCGGTTGTTGTTGCGACAGTAGTATACGTATTTTCGGTGGTACTCATTTTTATTAGTAGAGCTGAGCACTTCGAAGACGTTAAACTGTGTTTAACGGGATAATAGTTAGCGTTGAGCGTCACTGAGCACACTGAGCACCTCGGGGTGGCATCACTTGACTTGCACGCACATTTTTTCACACTTTTTTAACGAAATTCTTACCAAAAAAAAATCGTAAAAAAACTTACGAGATATCACCTCGGGGTCACCAGTTGTGGAAGTATGCACGCAGGTCGAGTAAATGATCACAGTTTATTTTAACACTAAATGATTTTTATTTATTTAATTGACACGAAGTGAACAAAGTGACGGCCGGATAGAGACTGACTGGCTAATCTGTACCTAAGCTAGGCGACATTTCATCGAAGGGCTCGCAATGCACTTTTGGCAGGCACAGACTTGTCGAGACAAAATATTTGAGACAAAATATTTTATAGAAACAAAAGTAATATTTGGTAATATGCGGTAGTTATTTTCAAATTAAAATATGTGAATAATTATAACAGGTAGTCACCGCACATATATTAAAATTTTAGAAAATCAATTGAACAGTAAAGAAGGCAAAAAATAACAAACAAAGATTAGATAAAAAATTTCAAAATCTACTTGTTAATAGCAATTATTATGATCTTCCATATTAACAAACAAATAAAAAATAATTTTAGACGTTGTCAAAGATAAAGTCAAATATTTCATTGATTAATAATACAGATGATCGTGATTTCTTAAGACATAGAACGCTTAATACAGCACAACACTTTTTACATCATAATAAAAATACACAAATTGATAGAGCCTTCTCGCAAAGTATTAAAAAAAAATTCATTTATTAAATCTAACAAACAAATTATTAATTACTAATACAGATTAAAGCAATATCACGGTAATTCTTAACAAAGAATCCTATCATAAAAAGATGCAAAATCTATAAGATGATAATAAAACATATTAAAAACTAGATGAGAAACCTGAGAAAGAAATAAAAAAGTTCATGATACTAATAAACCTAGAATTTACGGTTTACTGAAGATTCACAAATCTAATTGTCCACTTCGACATGATATGCCTTTGATAAATTCTTATACATATAAAATAGCTAATTTATTCAATAATATTCTCATAAAAGCTTAAACAGTACCTAAAACTCAAGTAAAAATTCCTTTGAATTTACAAATATAATCATTAAAAAACAATTCCACCTGATCACATTATGGTTAATTATGGTTAATGACTTTTCAACCAAGTTTGCATTTTTACATTGAAATCTTCAATTTTTAATGGACTTTTTACGTAATAATTAGATTTTCTACTAAAAAGTTAAATTTTCTAGCAAGAAAAGGACATATTTTCGAAGGTATTCTATAAAAAACAATTAAACTGCACCTTGTGTCGTTTTCCCAAAAACTTAATTTCTTTATTTTTATTTTTTACAATTTAAACCAAAAATACGCATCCTATGGAAATATAATTGATTACAAATTTGTACATTTTTTTCAGTGAACGACTTTTATTTGATAATTTCTTTTGTACCTTATGTTGTTTTTCTGGAAATTTAATTTTGTTATTGTTAATTTTTTGTTTTACGATTAAAACAAAAACTATGCATGCTATCAAAAGCTATTGCTAAATTTGTAGATTATTTTGATTGAACAGTTTTTTGTCTATTGACTATTTACAGCTTGTGTCGTTTGTCCCAAAATTAAATTTTGTGATCTTTGTTTTATTTTTTGCAAATAAAACAAGAACTGCACGATCCGTCAAAAAATGATTATAGACAAATATAGATTTCTTAATTTGTACAACTTTTGTTTATTAATTTTTCTTCGTACCTTGCGTCGTTTATTCCAAAATTAAATTTCTTATTTTTAATCGAGTTTCGCTAGTAATTGGTGCAATTGAACTAATTTATGTATAGATAAAACATTTAACATTAATTTTATTTGATTAAGAATTAATAAATAAATTATTTCTTAAACTGAAAACCACTCAAAAAACACTAAAAACTAATTTCAATTCCCAACATCAAAATTTTTTGATTCACAAAAAAAAACTTTGTACCGATGATTTTAAAAAAAAATTCGTGGATAGTCCAGCTTTTTATTTCGAATTTGAAATTTATTCCTTAAATTTAATTTATAAATATCAAATTTCTCATCGAACAGAATTCAACTGACATGATCCCGTGTAGAAATTATAACCGGGTTCGTGCCGGATTCCGGCAGGGTTGCCCTGCTTGTATCCGGAATCTGGCCAGGCTACCCGGTCGGATTCTGGTTGGTTTCGTCACGCTGCGCTGGTCGGATCCCGGCCTGGTTACCTGGTCGGATCCCGGTTGGGTTAACCGATCGGATTCCGGATACAAATAGGGTAGCCCGGTCGGGATCCGACCGGTTTTTGACTGGGCTCCTCGATCGTATGCTGGTCGGGCTGTAAGAACAAATTGTTAATGGGGAATTAACAAAAAATAAGCCAACATAAATTACTAACGAAATTTTATTCCACTATTACATCGTGTTCATTCTCAATTTTTTTCGCGGTTTTCATTGGATCTCTTTATTTCTTTCACCTGCCCAATCTTTTACGTTTCCCAACGCATTTCCCATTGAGATGGCAAACGCATTTTGCGTAATTAATTTGCCGGTAGAGGCATCGCAATGTGTTTCTGAAAGTACTCCTGAAAGAAAAATAAGATACTAATTGCATATTCTTCTAAAAAATTAGAATTAGAATTAGAATCATATTACAGCTATCTGGTTTTGCGTTCCTTTTTTAATTTTTAGTTTTCCATCTAATATGTTGAAATTGTCCGATTTTAATTGAATATCTAAACAAATAAATTATTTCAAATTGAAAAAAATATGATTGGAACATTTTAAGAATGAATAATAATTCTAAATAAAGATTTAAAATAAAAAAATTAAAAATTGACTTTAAAATGAAAAAAGATCAAAACTAAACTATCTGAAATTGA
>NC_046657.1:7773279-7782034 GCF_010883055.1 Belonocnema kinseyi
TTAATCAGAATAATTTTTCGACTGTCCGATGAAAATAGTCTTAACTCAAATCTACGAAAACTAAATGTATTATTTCTATTCTACTTCACAAGAATGTTTTATCTACATACCCTAATATATAGTGGCACGACATTTTGATGAAGCAGAGTATAATTAATATATTTCTGTTTTCGGAGATTGAAGTTAAAAACGATTTTTTCGGAAGTCGTTTTATTCAGTAGGACAATTTCTTCAACATTTCCGAAACTTAGCAGATCCCGATTGGAATCTAGTCGAATACCAGTCAGCCGATTAAATAAATATTTGGCCGGGCTAAACCAAATTAAAGACTGCTTAATCCCGGCTAGAATCTGGTCGGATGCCGACAAGGTAAATTACAAACAGTAGATCGGTATAAATTATTTTTAGCCGATCTGTCCCGGTTAGATCCTGACCGGAACCTAGTCGGATACAGGCTACGCTACTAAGAAATAGTAAACCGGGCTCGACCGGGTCCCGGTGGGAACTCGGTCAGATCCCGGCCGGGCAATTAACAAAATAGTATCCTGGTTTGACCCGGTCAGATTCTGGCCAGAAACCGTCTTCTGGCCGGGTCAAACCGGGCTATTTCTACACGGGATATGTAAAATTTTCATTTGCGTCAACTAATAATTTATATATTAGGTGGAATATAAAATTGCTTGTCTTCATTTAAGTTCAAGAAACATGAAGAAAAATAGCTAGAATTTTCAATTGAAAACAGTGTTATTTATGTGTGTTTGATGTTTAAAGAATATTTTGTAGTAACACAATATTTCGTGCCATTTATTTGTTCTGTCGGCTAAGATTTTTCTGTAGGGGTTTTTTAAGTAACTTTCTTAGAAATTGACATTTTAAATTGAAAAATGATCTTTTCTGGGTCAAACTTCGTCTTTTTGGTAGAACATTATTCTTCTTATTTGAAGATTTATCCATAATGCAGTTACGTAGATTTCTTTATTAGGAATCCAAAGCTTTTGGCCAATTCAACGGGTATTCTCACGTATTAATTTAATTTGAATCTGAATTTCTAGATTCGGATTCAGCGATAAAAATCAGGTCAGAAAACATGATTAAATCTCAGTGAAATCTTGAAAGTCTCATTATCGCAGGTCTGTGTTATCTGAGTTTTTCAAGGTAAATATAATAAAAAAGCTTGCGAAATATTAACCACGAATGAATAAAATTTGTATGTTTAATAAAATTTATAATTTCACTCAGCCTTACAAAACAGATATTTACGACCTATGCTTGAGAAGGGGCAAAGACTAATATCTCCGAATAGAATATATACTCGAAACATCAGCATATAGATTAGTCACGCTTTTCTTAAGATTCTGCGTCAATCCCTTTATCCTACATTTTGAAAAAATGAAGAATCTTTATACCATGATCTTCGTCTTCGTCGTTATTCTTAATTTCATTAGTAAGTATTTTAAAATTGTATCTTAGTATATAATAATCAATAAAATACCATCTTCTATAATTGTTTTAGTGAAGTTGAAAATCTTACAAAATCGCTTTCTTTTATGCTAATTACAATCAAACCTGGATTTAATGTCAATTTTGGGACTGGGCGTGACATTAAACCCAGACTCTCGAAATTATTTGGCCTCTCTTCCGTTTTTTCTCTTCTTTGTGTCTCTCTGTTTTGTGACGCTTGAGTGAGCACCGAGCATGCCGCCGCAGCACATCTCACCAATTCCCGCAGTGCGGCGTCAATTCTCGGAAACATGAAATGGAGGATCACGGAACCCGTGTTTGACTGTAATATATACAACCCTAAATAAATTCACACCCTATTGCTAAAATTTTCGAAGAATCATAAAATCCTCGTCGGTGTCCTCGGCGATTTTTTTCAATAGGGATATATATTAAGGCGGGTCGAAAAAACCGAAATATGAAAATCGAAATTTGATCTATATGGAAAACTAGTGTATGAGGACCCTCAAAATGCAATTTGGCGACGATCGATGAAAGCCTTTAACTCGAGCTTTACAAAATTCTAATCTTTATAGTTTTGATGTTTTCGTGTATGCCAAATATTTGCAACGCTTTAGAGGTCTTAAACGTCTCTCCAATTTTTGGATCCGTGACAAAACGCCCCGACGACAAAGCGCCAGTCCAATGAGAGACGCGCTCCGTGAAAAAGGCCCGTAAATCAGAGAGCCTTTGTCACGGAACGCGAATCTCATTGGACAGGCGCTTTGCCGTTTCGACTTTTTGTCACGGATCCCAATTTTTAAACATTTTTTCAATTTACAGGAATGACGAAAAAGAATCTCAGGTGTTTAAGGCGTTTCTACTTTAAAAAATCTGCCCGCTAAGCGCTCACATTCTCATCGCGCGTTGCGCGCGCGACTCGCGAGTTGATGTATTTATCTCGCGCTTCGGGCTTGATTATATATTTGCCTCGCACTACGCGCTCGGTCTTTATATTTTCGCACATTCTTGTGCAAATCTTTTGAAATCAAGACTCAAAACATCCACCACTGTAATTTTGTGATTGTTAATTCTCTTTTGTTAAAAGAGCTTAGCTCGAGACTTTGAGATCACCTACGGCACGCGACTGATGACAATCGCACTCCGAGCTTGTTCGTTGCATTTCCTCCTCATTCGTAGACACACCTTTTAAATTCAAATGTCAACGGGGCGACAACTGTAACTTTGTGATTTTGAACTCTCTTTTGTTAAAGCTTTTTCGGCTTTAACAAACACATTCTAATCGCATATCTCGTGCTTCGCACTCGATTTTCTCCAACATTTCAACTTTTCTACATTATACACAACACTTTTATGTCAAATATGATACATTTTTTATGTAACTCTGCCTGGGATTGCTTCTTCAAAATCTACAAAATATATAGGGCCCTATATAGAATCTTATGTCCTCTTTCGTCTTTTCTTTCCTTTTTCCAAAAATTTTATTTTATTTTTAATCTTATTTTTTACAATTGAAAGAAAATCTACACGTCCTATCCAAGAATGATTAATAATAAATTCATAGATCTTTTCAGGCGAACATTCTTTGTCGTTTAACTTTAGTTTGTACCTTGTGTCGTTTGTTTAAGAAAATTGAATATTTTTATTTTGAATGTTATTTTTTACGTCTAAAGCAAAAACTACGTGACCTATCAATAATTATAGCTCTTTTGGGATGAACAAGTTTTATATCATTTTTTTCATCGCTTGTGTCACTAGTCTTTCCAGGGCGCGCAATGTTAGCTTATTCATTTTTTTCGTATCTTGCATAGTTTGACCAAAAAATGGAATTTTTGGATTTTTCATTATTTTTGGTACGATCAAATTTGGAATTTTCAACTTTTCGACTAAATTAAAAAAGTTGCTATCATAATCTTGTAGGGCTTTCAAAAAGCAGTGTTTTTCTTCTAATCACTTTTTACATATCGTGCGTTATTTGGTTTAAAATGTTCATTTAAGTTTGTTTTTTTGGATTTTATAAATGCTCTAACTCTGATAATTTTTTAAAATAGAAAAAAGTCATAAGGATAAAGTATTTGAGTTTTTGAGTACTATGAATAACCGTTCATAGGATTTTCAAATCTTGAAAAAATGAAGCTTCAAACATTTTGAAAACGTGCTCACTTTTTGAATTTTGATCCAAAACAGCTGGTTTACAAACTTGTTCTTTCTCTTTAGGCCTTAAAAAAGTGTGCCAAAGCAGAATTCAATCTGATAAATTTTTCGAAAGTTATCGTGCCTACAGAATACAGACTATAGACTATAGACTACAGACAGACAAACACCTTCTTAAAAATCGTTTTTCCTGACTCAGTGGGTCTCAAAACGTGGAGATTTGATGAAAACCGACAAAGTGAAATTTGACATAAAACCAATACCTTCTCATTAGGATGATAATGTAAAAATCCAATAAACATCAAATTAGCATATGTCCCAATGTGTTGTTTTAGAGGAAGCTAAACGATACGTGTAATTTAGATATTCGAATTTTCTTTGTGGATTCTGGTGAGCTGTACTGATAGGATGCCCTCCTTGCAGTAAATAAACCAATTTTAAATATCACAACAAATAAACAGATTGGATTGTCGGAAAAACGTATTTTCATATGTTCAAAATTCGAAGTACGGAATTCAGTGCTGGTAACGCGTTAAAACTTTTAAGGAAGTAACGTTGAGGTTTACGCGTTAATTTGAAATAATTGAAGATATTATTAAATCCCTTAAATCTTGCGAAATTCTTTAAAATTCCATGAAATCTTTGGAAGTGCTACAAAACTCTTTAGAATTTCTTTTTATTCTTCGGTATTTTTTAAATCTGTGAAAATTCTGGGTGGCCGTTTTAATCAAATAAAAAAATTCGGGGTTTCTCTCGGTTCGCAAAAACTTTTCACGCCTAATGAAATTTAAAAAAGTCGAACTCTAAAGCTAAAAAAATTTTTAATTTGAAGTAATTAAAGCTAAGCTGCAAATCATTTAAAGGTATTTTAAGCTATAAACATTTTTGAAAATTCCAAAAATCTTTTCTAAGTTAAAAAAAATTCCTGCAACATTAAAAATATTTCCTTACAATATTTCATATTCATTTTTCACCATTTTGGAAATATTCTCTTGATATTCAATTTTCGAAATGAAAAAATCATCTTCAATTTTCCTATGAATCCTAAGAAAATATTTTTTATTCTTTTGAAGCCTTTGACAATTCTTACAAAGCTTGTCAATTTTTGGTTTGAAATCTAAAAAATCTGTATTTTGCTTTAAAATTAGGCCATCCGTAGCTGTTTTTGCCGAAATTTCAGTATGAATATTCAGATTTTGAAGGTATACGTACACTTCGTTTAAATTATTTAAGATAATTTCCAATTTTTAATTAATTATGAATCTTTTGAGAACGACGAAATATCTCATCAACTTTTTCGAATTTGTCCTAGGAATAATAGTCGTTCAATGTTTATTTATACATCAAAATTCGACAATTTTACTTACAAATTAAAAGTCTTTAAATTGAGCAATTAAAAATGTAACTTTCAAAGTTTATTTTCGTTTTTTTTTTTAATTTTGAATATTTGTTTTCTAATTACTGATTTTAATGGATAGTTAAATATTAGTAAATATTAGTCGTTTCGGTTATTTGACTGGATTTTTGATATGTTACTCGTCTCGGTGTCCTGAACAAATATCTCAATGGGCACAAAGCCCAAAACTCAAAGGGTCCCAAGATAAGGCGGGCCTTATCTTGGGACCCTTTGAGTTTTAGGCTTTGTGCCCATTGAGACATTTGTTCAGAATGACCTGACACGTAACATATAAAACATATAGCCTCTATAGACATCCCCTAAAATCGAACTTTAATTCTTTGGAAATCTTAAAAAAAATGAAACCACTTAAAAAATTTTAAACCTCTTTAAATTCTTTAAAATCTCTTACAATAGTAAGAGTATTTCAAATCTTTCAAAATCCCGTAAATCCTTTAGAATAGTTGGAGGTCCTGTGAAATCGTTCAAATCTTCTAAAATTTTTTTAAATCACATGAAACCTTGGTAAACACAACATTCTTTAAAATTCCTTGAAATTTTTTAATCTTTTGAATTTCACTGAGCGGTTTATAAAATACTGTATATTATTCTTATGAATCTTTCCTCGTGTTTCAATAATTGTGATATTAATCATGTAATTTAGTAATTTATTCAACACCTCTATTGCGATTGAACTCATATCGATAATTTTCTGGTAGTTTTCCCCGAAACGGTGTTTTGCTCTATGGTAAAAATTCAGATTGTTCTCATGTGTTTTTTCAAGATCACGGGTGTTGATGCCTGTGAATGTATGATTATTTATCTACCATTATTGATAGCATTTATTGCTATGTTAATCTTTTCATTCGTCTCTTCAATCAGGAGTGTGGCTAAAATTAGTTTTATATTAACGAAATTATTCTTAGTATTGGAATTCAGTTACAGTTCCGAGCAGGCTTCTACAAATATCCCATACAAAATTAACAAGTCCTAAGCTTTACCGATTTCCTCTATGTAACATTTTCTTTAAATTTCTTGAAGAATGTAGGTAGCTTGTGTTATGGTCATTGAGATCCATAGCAACATAATCATTATTTTCTTTGAGAATGAAATGGCATTACTTGATCGATATGAAGTTGAGGAGCTTTTAACTCAAATTTAATTTTTAAATTATTATTTGATGTAATTTCGTTGACCATTCCTGGACCTTTCCAACTTAATTCCAATTTATTTTGTTTTTTTATTATTTTTCCGTTTGACTTGATCTCCTAATTTGTAAATTGGATGGCTTTTTACTAAATTTTCATCTAAACGCTTCTTGGTTTTCTCCTGTTCGACTTCTATTCTATTTGTATCTTTTCTAATAATGTAATCGTGTTTAAGTTTCACTTTCTTTATTGATTTGGCATAGATAACAGTTGGAGGGAAAAAATCTAGTTTTTTTACATCTTTTACGATTAGACAGGTAGCAGAACAATTTTAAGTTAATCCATCCATTTTTGGGATTTCGCAGGTCATTTTCGAATATTTGTAAAAAAAAAAGCACAAAAAATGGTTCGATTAACTCTGAAATATGATTTTTTTCATATTTACCATGTATCCAAATACCAAATCATTCTCAGATCATGACTGATCTGAGTGGAATTGCTCTGATGTTAAATTTTCGTAAATACAGTTATTTAAACAAGTTATTCTTAAGCAATTATGCCATATATGAGTGCATACAATGAAAGGCTTTGGAGTTCTTAGGCTTCAGAGTTGTTATTTTTCATTTTTATCGTGATATAAATCAGGAATTTTTTTAAATAATGTCAACTGGGAATTTTGTTCAGAACATTTAATCTTTGTTTTAAATTCTCTATATTGCGAAAATGGTGTACAAATTTGTCCAATAAAATAGCAACTGACTGAGAAAATGTATAAAATTCATATTTTTAATTAAAATTTACATATCTATATTATAATTTTTACAGATTTAAGTTCTCAGATCCGAAACCTCGATCATCCTGGTGTTGGTGGTGCTGATGATCCGGCTCACGCTGCTCCTGCACCTGCCGCTCCTATTCCTGCGGCTCCTGCTCAAGCAGTTGCTCCTGCTAATGCTCCTCGTTTTCCTCGAGCACTCCACATTCCTGAAGGTCATCGAGTAATAGTAAACGATTTTATAATTGGAGTCATAGATAATTATGGTGAAAGGCAACAAGTAGTTTTCAATGGTCAAGGTGTTGAAGCGCACGTATCCGGCCAGCCAATTAGACCTTTAGGCCCAATAGAATGGGCCCGACTGATGCGGGATAATGCTCCTCGTTTTCACCGAGCACTCGAAATTCCTATTGGTCGTCGAATAATAGTAAACGATTTTATAGTTGGAGTCGTTGATGCTCGTGGTGAAAGTCAACAAGTACTTTTCAGTGGTCAAGGTGTTCAGGTGCACGTATCCGGCCAGCCTATTAGACCCTTAGGCCCAATAGAATGGGCCCGACTGATGCATGATAATGGTCGTCGTTTTCCGCGAGCACTCCACATTCCTGAAGGTCGTCAAATAATAGTAAACGATTTTATAATTGGAGTCGTTGATGCTCGTGGTGATAGATTACCAGTACTTTACAATGATCAAGGTGTTCAGGTGCACGTATCCGGTCGGCCTATTAGACCTTTAGGCCCAATAGATTGGGCCCGAATGATGCGGGGTGCTCTTAATGGTTAAAATTCTCCTGGAAGGTTAAGTGGCTACGGGCGGATGAGATGAATCAAAGTGATGGTTGGAACTTGATTTATCTTGTTGATAGGGAAATAGGGAAATACGGAATAGAAAATATATGTATTCTTCTTTTTGTAAACTAAGCCAATATTACGTAGACGAGTCTCACAAGACTACTATTACTCAATTATATGTAGGGAAAACCTCATTACAGTGGATATCAAAAATTTGTTAATTGCAGTAAACAATAAAACATCAAAAAGTTTTTGGTATTTTGAGTGTTTCAAATTTTGCCCACTGTTTTTAGGTTCGCCCTATGTTGAACAATAGACTCTAGGAAATAGATTCTACAGGAGATAAACAGATATTAACATTTTAAGTATAATATTGCATTATATAGTTATCATAAAGGGAAAAGAATAATATGGAATTAATTCTATGTATATTTAATAAAGAAAGTTATGAGCTCCGTTATTTGTTTATATTGATATATTGAAAACTAAGGCAAAATGGATTGAAAGAAAAAATACGTATATAATGGATTTGGATGTACTTTCCCCCTGTAAAACTCCAGTTCAATCGGCGACGCACATCTCGCGATCTCCTCTTGTTAATTGAGCGCATCTACAGAAGTTTCCTGCAGGGGGGGGGGGGAGTCGTAAAATTGTATACAAATAGAGAGCTATGTCAAAATTTACGAAATTTAAATTAGACCAAAATCCGAATTAAAAATCCCATTCAACGTCCAATAATCAAATTGATGCAAAATCCTGTTAAACAAAACAAGAATCCAACGACCAAATTTCGACCACAACGAATAAACGAAAACCAAAAAAAAACCCTATTGTAATCTGAAACAAAAAAAAAACAAAAAAATAAACAAAAATTTTCGGCAAAAAATAAAAAAGAGGAAAGAAAAATGAGAAGGCAGCCAACCACATCCCCTTCCTTCTCTTTTTTCTTTCTTTCGTTTTTTTTTTTTTTATGACCATCAAATTACAATAAAATAAAAATAAAAAACATAAATAAATAAATTTGCATTA
>NC_046657.1:7782134-7800886 GCF_010883055.1 Belonocnema kinseyi
TAAATATATAAATATATATATTATATTAAATTAAATAAATTTTTTTCATCATGAGTTCAATAGTTTTAGAAATTTGACCAAAAAATGGAAGAACAAAAGTATTAAACGAACTATACTCCCTTAACTCCCTCTGACTATCCACAAGCAAATTACTAAAGTCTTTGTTTTTAATCTGCCGAACTCCAACTGCAACACGCCTCTCAATTAACTCCTTTGGATAATGATTCAGAAAAAGGATATTCCTAACAATATTCAAATTTCTTGTGTGAAATGAATGATAGGACAAACCTAAAGCTCTGTCAACTAAGTTTTTAATTACTGCAATTTTGTTTTGAAAGGGATGAGCAGAAAGGAGATTTAAAATTCTACCTGAATATGTACTTTTTCTGTACCAATTGGTAATAATATTACCATTCCAACCCTTAATTACCTCTATGTCCAAGAAACTGATTTTATAATCCTGTTCTATTTCATGAGTGAATTGAAGTTTTGGATGAAAACCGTTAAAAGTATATAAAGAGCTATGACTATTTAATTTAACCAATTAGGGTACATATAATTTTACACATTTAATAATATTTTATAATACAGAAAACATGATTCGTGCGCCAAGTTTTCGATAATATTCTTATTAGCAGTCAAAGTCTCAATACAGATGTTTTAGTGTGGTCTCTGAAAACAGAAACAACTTTCTTCTTACTTCCTGGTTATCAAAAATGTTTACAAGTCATAAAATTACCAAATTAAATTTTCATACAAAAAAATGTTTCATTTAAATATTGAATACTAAACTACAAAGTAAAAGCCTTCAAAACATTAAAACTTTTTTAAATTTGAAGTAATTACTTTAATGTAATGTATTTAATTTATTTATTCAAAAGAAACCGAGTTTAAAAATTGATGCCTTTAAAATTAAAATAATCTATTTATTTAATCCATCAATTCATCAAACCATTTTAGTATACTTTTTTCAAACTTAGGTTTCTCACTGGTTGTCTGAAAAAATCTTACGATCTTTCCTTTAAAAATATCTTAAGATTGATAAAATAGATCTATTATTATATATTTCTAGAAATTAGCCTTAACAGCCTTTCAAACCAAAAAATTAAAAGTTCGATAGATTTAAAACATTTACGAGATTTCCCGGGATTGAAAAGAATTGTAAAGGATTTCAACAGCTTTTAAGGTTAAGCATGAAGTTGCAAGAAATTTAAATTAGTTTAAGGAATATTCAAAGCTTTTGAAACTTTTCGGCAATTTGAAAACATATTGATGGTTTTATGGTAGGATTTTTTTTAAATTTGAAGATAATTTAGAATATTTACTCGAAGATAAGGTTTTGAAGAATTTACTTCCGTTTCAAAGATTTGGAAGGATTTCATAAGATTTATAAGATTTTAGGATATTGAAAAGCTTTCTAGGGATTTCAGAGGAATTTCAAATTTTTTAAAGGATTTCAAAGAAATTTAATAAGATTTTCGAAGATATCAGTCATTCCAAGGAATTTTCAAGACTCTCAGCAAGGTATTTTAGTATATTTCCCAGGATCTAAAAAGAATTCATAGTACGTTATATATTTCAGAGGATTTCAAGGAATATCATCAGATGTCATATAATTTCGCGGGAACATTTAACAAATATTCCACTTAAATTAGGTAAAAAAATAATCTATAAAACACAATGGAACTAAAGAACGTGAAATCATGGATTGAGTGAATGAAAACACTTAGCAAATCTGCTGCCGAATCATCAGATAGCTGTAATCAACGTGGAAATTTCAACGAACGAGCTAACTTCAGTCATCAAAGTCAGCTTTATTTCTGTTAAGTGCATATTCTAAGATTTCTGTCAAAAACTTCAAAATGGTGTGTCTTGCATACCTGTTTGAAAAGTTATATTATTTACCGAAACGTGATCGATCCTTTTCCCTTCTGTTCCATTTTTTATCACTTTAGATCTAAGTTGTCTATTAATATAACAGGCGAAGACAAACGGATAAACAGCTACACAGGCTTTGAGGTACCTTACAAGTAAAGTTAACAGTTCTCGATAAATTTCTTTAAAAACCCTATATCAGACATAGATCTTATAACATTTAAGTGTAAACGTACTGATGCTGAACACGTTGAAACAGTTTTTGAAACTACGCAATCCGAAATGTTCACTAGTTAGTCACGCGGAAAACGATTCCGAATATGTGGAAAGAATTAAATTTGAGGAACGTCTACCTAACTTCACAGAAGCAGACCCTGTTTTTTCAAGTCTTCGCTATTGGGAGCAGCTTCATTAATTGGTAGGGTTTCAGCTTTCCTCTCCTGGCTTTTACGGCGATGTTGGTGGTAACATTGCTACTGACAGGGTTTCCCATGCCAAATAGGCCGATAACGAAGAGGAGAGGGTCTAAGTAGAAGACCAAAACCCATAAATAAAAAATGGAGAGCATATTAAAGATCTTGAAATGCTTGTCGCTTCCCGAGGATCTATGGGGCGCCCCTGGAGCCACAGCTGGGGGCCACAGCATGCGGGACGGTGATGATGGTGAGCTGCGAGATGGTCAGGCAGATCTCACTAATCAAACAGCTGGCCAGCAAGAACATCTGCGGCAAACGGTAAGCAGTGTAACATCAACTGTGCCTGCAGGGGACTTTGGCTAGCGTTACCTATTTGCAGCCAACCACCTCGACAGAAATACCGTGTGAGAGCATCAATTGGGATACCACAATGAAAGAGGAAAACTGCGTCTCTATTACGAAAGTGCGAAGTTTGAAACGAAAATGGAAAAAGGGTACAATTTAAGAACGAAATTTGCTGTAAGATGGTAGCTCTAAGAAAGCATCCAATGTTGGATCTGTTGTCACCTCCAACGCGCATGGCCGCTCGTAATTTTATACCTCCAACATCATCGCAGGAGGTTTCAAGCATCGTATTAAACTATTTGAATTAACTTATAACATTCTGATCTCATCAGTCACTTGACTTAGTCCGTGGCTATGATGTATAACCGGGTTTACCCGAGTAAAAGTTTAACAAAAACATAAAATAATAATAATAAAGAGCCTCGGTGAACAGAAATTCAGCGATTGAAAGGGTAGTTCTACCACGACATTTAGGGGGTAGGGGCGTTGTAGATGTCAAAATCTGTGTGAGTCACAAGTTATACAGTTGCGAGACTATTTTAACAGCAAACGAAATTTTGCACTTTACAGTACCATCTGTCAAGCGGCTCTTGACTAAACGCCCTTAAATTTGTCTACAGATGGGGCCTTGAATTTTAGGGCAAAAACCATGGAGGAATTAAAAATACAATAGAGGCAGTAAACCATCCATGGTGAGCACCCCAACATGCTAGGTCAAAATGAAGTGGATAGTGAGGCATCTAATATTTGGCTAAGAAAGGGCGTTCTGTATCCAGAGACGCAAGGATTCGTCATTGCAATACAGGACAAGGTTGTCAGCTCAGAGAGAATATACGCTTAGACATGATAATGTAGCAGGCATTATACATCAACAACTTGCCCTAAACCTAGAACTCTTAAAAGAATGAATGCCCTTCTATAGATACATTCCAATGCCCGTTTTAGAAAGCTAAGATTACATCTTAGCTTAAAGCACTGAACATCTTGAACATTTAGGAGTCAATAGGGTATTAGCAGCAGCTCAGAAGGCGGTTTTATTAAACACCTGTCGCATTGTAAGAAACTTTCTTGACCATCAGGAAGCAAGCGACTAAAAACCCGTGGAGTGGCAGATGGTAGCTCTAAGAAAGCATCCAGAGGTGAATGTTGTGACCTCCAACGCTCGTGGCTGCTCGTTATGGTATACATACGACATCATCGCAGGAAGTTTCAGCCATCGTATTAAATTATTTGAATTAACTTATAACATTCTAATCTCATCAGTCACTTGACTTAGTCCGTGGCTATGACGTATAACCTGGTTTACCCGAGTGAAAGTTTAATAAAAACATTGTATAATGCTTTGAATGATTTTACTAATACATTTAAAACATGAAAATGTATAATAAAGTATAGGTTATAGGCTATACTCAAAATAAAAACTCACTTTTAATTTTTCTAGGAATTTTAGTCAAATATATTCCTTCTTTTTTATCCTTTCAAAATGCTTAGAAATTTCAAAATCTTCAAAAACCTACATTATGTTCAAAATTTTACAGAATCTGTTTAAATTGTTTATTACTTTTGAAATTCTTTTGAAACTTCTAAACAAATTTTTATATTATTTGATTTTTCCCTACAACTTTTAATAAATCGTGCAAAATCTAAAAAATGCCCTAAAATCTTTCAGATTATTTGGTTGACAATTTTCGAAATCTTTTTAAATATATGCCTAAATTTGATTTTTTTAAATGAAGAATCATTTTTGATTTTCCAATTTTAAATTAAATATCAGTAAACTGTTAAATAAAAAATGTTGACTTTAATAAATTGTACAGATCGAAGGTTTAAAAAAATCCAAGCTATAATTTTCAATTGTCTAAATTAAAGAATAACTGAACTAATTTGAAAGAATTTCAAAATTATATTACTTCAAGCAATTTTAAATGAAAAATACTAAAACTTGAAAATTTGTTTTGGAATCATTTTAAACATCCATTAAAAATTACATTTTAAAAGGAAAAATCATTTTAAATTTTTACAGGAATCTTAAGTATATTTTTTTATTATTTTAAAAACTTAAACAATCATTTGAAATTATAAAAATCTTATTTAAAGTTTTTTTAAATATGTACAATTTGTTAAAAAATTTTCTGAATCATTCCAAATTTGAAATGATTTTTTAATATCTTCAAAACTTCTAAATATCTTTTAAACTTAAACGAATTTTTTCTAGAGTAATAATGGTTTCATTTATTTATTCAAAAGTTTATTTTAAAATCTTCAAAAATCTACAATTTCGTTATCTTTTAAAATGATTCGAATTTTTCATATAACTTTTGAGAAAACCTGCAAGATTTTTAAAAATGCCTGAAAATCTTCCAAATTATTTTTTTTACAACAATTTAAGAACAACAATTTAAGAAAATAGTTTGATTTTGAAATAAGTATTTTTGTTTCTTTTAGGGGTTTTGATTTTACTTGTTTGACTTCTTTTATTTTTCTTCTGACTTCTTCTATCATAGTTTATTTTTATTTAATTATGTCTAATGTACAAATTTTTCGTAATATAGTTTTTCTTCCTCTTCCTCATAATTTTATCTTGCCTTTCATCCAAAATGTAAGTCGTAAGGGGTATATCCAATTATCCCATTGAAAGCCATGTTATAAGTTATAGTTGCTTTGCCTGGAGTTTCAGCCCAATCTTCACAATCACGGCCTTTATTACATTTTTAACTTATTCGGTCTTAATAGCCTCTAATGAGATGAACCTTTTTAGATAATTTTGCTTGAATTGCGACAAAATATTTATTTCCTCGACAAGTGGTATTATAATGTAAATGAGTATTTTTATTTTATTTTATTTACTATTTTATGATTGAATACAATTTCTTTCCTAATAGTTCCTACAGTGGCAGGTACATCTTTGATACATATTACTTAATTGTTGGTTCGATTTTTTGTATAATTCTTTCTAAACGATCTTCTTTTACTTTGTTTTTTAAATCGTATGCTTTTATTATCCAATTCAATTTGTCATCTTTAATTGGTTCCAAAAATTTAGTTAATTTTCGTGCTGGTGTTGTATAAGCCATATTGAAATATCCATCTAATATGGGTTTTGCTGCAGTAATTAATTTTATGACTTCATCTAATTTCTCACTACCTTCTTGAGCTATATTTTGTAATTGTTCCTCAATTTCTTCTCCTATTTCTACTTTAACTATTCCTTCAGGTCTGTCTAGTGTAGCTTTTTCATACCTATTTGTTTTGTTATCCATTCAATTTATACTTTAGGAATAATTTATCTCAATTTTCTGATAATCTCTTATTTGTTTGATATTATTAGATTGCCATGTATAATAATTCTCCAATTATAATTTGTATTTCTGATGTCTTTTGTTTTTTCGTCGAATTCCTTTTTTGTCATTCTTGGCCGTAAGCACTTAATTTGATTTGTTTCAAATCGAGAAGATGTTGTAAAATTAATTTGTGTATCCTTTTTCAGATGCTCTTCTGATTCCTTAGTCAGAGTTCTTATTTTTTTAGGGACTGCTTTACTTATTACGTCCTTAATTATTTGGTCCATTTCTTCTTGTGTTATCATGATTTTTTCTTGTGGTATTCTTGAAAAAGCCTCGGCATTCGTGTTCATTATACCTTTCTTATAAACGACTTCGTAATCATATTCTTGAAGTTCCAATCTCCAGCTTAGTAACTTACTTGTAGGATCTTTCACGTTAAATAACCAAACTTAAGGTTTGTAATCTGTTACTATTTTGAATTTCCTACCATAAAGAAATTATCTAAAATGTTTTAATACGCATACTATGGCCAGTAATTCTTACTCAGTCGTTGTATAATTGTTCTCAACTTTATTCAGAGTTCTCGATACAAATGCAATAGCTCTATCTAAACTCTTCATTCCAATTTGGATATTTTAATATCGGAGATGTAGTCAATGCTGTCTGCATTGATTCGAATGAATCATTTTCCTTCTGCATCCAGTTAGAATCTCTTTCTTTCTTTGATATCCGTTCTTTATATTACGTCTTAATAATATTTATTTTTATTAATTACAAAATTAATCGTCAACTTGAACTTAATAATTTATAACAACTTGAAAAAATGGCTCGGTGGACAGAGATTTCCAGACAACGAAGACGTAATATTATTATTACGACGTAATAATATTGATATATTCTTTCAAATTATTTTATTTCTTTAGGATTGTTGGGTCTTAAACAATTTTTTAACTTTTGATAAAGTCATCTCTGTGTGTTTGGTTTTATCCCTTCTGTCGTAATTATATGACCTAAATAAGAAAGTTCTGGTTTTAGAAATTCACATTTGTTTGGATTCAAGTTTAAACTAACCTGTCTCAGTTTTTCAAATAGATTTTGTAAATTTGGATTGTGTTCTTTGAAGTTTTTCTATATGTTATGATGTCATCTATATATAACAAAGTTCCTTTTCCTATTAATTCTCGTAACCCGTTGTTTTTCATTCGCTGGAAAGTAGGAGGGGCGTGTTTGAATCCGAACGGCATGGTAGTGTACTCGTAATATTCATCTCTTGTGCTAAATGCCTAGCGCGCGCGACGGTTGAATCTCGCGCTTCGCGCTCGGATATTTATTCTTTGCATTTGGAATGCTTGAAAAAAATTTTATCAAAAAGATCTCTTTTAGATGGCAGTATTTATATGCGTCTTCATATTCTGAATTGTCTACTTAATTAAGTATAGTCAAAGATTAAGTTTCTCAAAGCTCTATAGGCTTTGAGGTACACATTCTCATCGTGACACTCGCGTTGCGCGCTCGATTTCCGACAGACATTTGTAAACAGGTTTTGTTGGTTTTTTTTTCTTGTAACTTTCGTCGTTTTTCCACACATTTTTTCATTTTACTTTTTTCAACGTTATTTTTCACGAATAAAACAAAAAGTACGCGTCCTATCAAGAAGTGATTCTTAACGAAATTGTAGATCTTTTTTGGGATAACCATTTTTGTTAATTCAACTTTTTTGTATCCTGCATAGTTTGTCCACAAAATGGAATTTTTTATTTTCCATTATTTTTTGTGCAATCAAAATTTGAATTTTCGATTTTTGAAGAAAATCTAGAAATTGTTTATGATAATCTTGTAGGAATTCCAAAAAGAAATGTTTTTCTTCTCTTGACTTTTTTCATATCGTGCGTTTTTCGGCTTCAAATTTTGATGTTCGCTTGATTAAAAAAATTTTGAAAACGCTATAACTCTGAGAATTTTCTTTTTATCGGAAAAAAGTCATAGGTATAAATTTTTTGTTCTTTTTAATACTATAAATATCCGTACATAGAATTTTCAAATTAAAAAAAAGTGGTCTCCAAAATTTTTGAAAATGCGCTCACTTTTTGAATTTTTATCAAAAATGGCTGGTTAACGAACTCGTCCTTTCATTTAGGACCTAGAAAAAGTGTGCCAGAGGTGGATTTGATTCGTTCGTTTTTTCGAGAGATATCGTGTTTACGGACGGACGGACAGGCAGACAAACAGACGCCATCATGAAAACCTGATCTTCGGAGTCAGGGGGTCTCGAAACTCGGAGATCCGTTGAAGAAGTGTGATGTCAAATTTCCGACAATTCTAATAATACTTTCTCAATCATAAACGATGAGAATGTAAAAATACATAAAATTGCCAAGTTGCTTAATGATTTCATTAATGTTTGGTAGTAGATATTTGTCTAATAATGTTTTCTCGTTTAACTTCCTGTAATCTATTTTTTTCTGATCGCTTGCGTACCTTTTCTTTAAAACCAAAAGAATCGGTTAAATTATAAGGTAAAATACTTTCTCTTATGATTCCTTTCGATAAAAGTTCATTAAGTTGTCTAATCATTTATTCTTGTTTGAGTGGGGGATATTTATAGTTTGTTGAGTTTGCGGGAGTTTCGCCCGTTATTCTTGTAAATGTTGCAGGATCGTCGTTTAAATGAAATATGTTATAATATTCCATTAATAGCACAGCCACACAAAAAAAGTGTGCGGATCTGGTAACAAGACACACGTATTCCTATGGATTTTGGGGCGCTGAGTTCAAATTCGGTATCAAAAATCACACATCACGTCATGGTTGAGCCAGAACCTCAAAAAATGACAAAAAATCATGCACTGAGGTAAATAAATTTTAAAATAATGCCAGTGATGCAAATTTTCACTTCAGAAACATGTCGACAACTGTGAAGGATCAACCCTTGCCTGATATCAACTTATTTAACATAACTTTACCCAACAGAACCTGACCCCACCTAACCTGAATTAACCGAAATTTATTGAACTACACGTAAAGCTCTGGAAGCATATTTTCCCAGTAGCAAAAGTGTGCTACATCGAATGAGTCAAGTCGAGCCTAACCTAGAAATAAATCTAACCTAGCCTAACCTAACCTAACCTCACGAAACACATTTAAACTGATTGTGTGGTCCCGTTGTGTTTGCGGTACCGTTTGAATCACCTTGGGCTTAACCTGCAAAGAGGTCAAACCTATCGTAACCTAAAAAACCTGACCTAACCTAACCTAACTTAACTTCAAGTAACACAATTAAACTCATTGTGTTGTCCCGTTGTGTTTGCGGTACCGTTTCATTCAGCTACGGCTTGACCTACATAGAGGTTTAACCTATCCTAACCTAACAAAACATAACCTAACCTAACCCAGCTGTATGAAATTCAACCACACTTTTAGCTATTTAAGCGTACGGTTCTCAGTCTTAAATGTGTGCTATATTTAATAGGTTAACTCGACCTTAACCTACAAATGAAGAAAAAAGGACACGTTATAGCAGGCAGAAAATAGACTGAAGTAGGTCTATAAATCAATTTAATTACGATAAAAAGCAAGATAAAATGTAAACACGAAAGATAGTATAAATATATCCCTTGAGTTTAAGAAAAGCAGAGAAAAAAATTTTGAATAAAACTCTTATTCATTTACACGTTTAAGTTATAGTTCTACATTTTAATTGATACAAACATTGTCAGATTAATTGAAATGGGGTAAATTCTATGTAGGTTAAGCCGAAGTTGAATGAAATGGTACCGCAAACACAACGGGACAACACAATGAGTTTAATTGTGTTACGTGAAGTTAAGTTAGAATAGGTTAGGTTCGGTCAGGTTTTTTTAGGTTAGGATAGGTTTGACCTCTTTGCAGGTTGAGCCCAAGCTAATTCAAACGGTAACGCAAACACAACGGGACAACCAATCAGTTTAATTGTGTTTCGTGAGGTTAGGTTAGGTTAGGCTAGGTTAGATTTATTTCTAGGTTAGGCTCGAGTTGACCCATTCGATGTAGCACACATTTTCTACTGGGAAAATATGCTTCCAGAGCTTTACGTGTAGTTCAATAAATTTCTGTTAATTCAGGTTACGTGAGGTCAGGTTCTGTTGGGTAAAGTTATGTTAAATAAGTTGATATCAGGCAAGGGTTGATCCTTCACAGTTGTGGACATGTTTTTGAAGTGGAAATTTGCATCACTGGCATTATTTTGAAATTTATTCGCCTCAGTGCATGATTTTTCGTCATTTTTTGAGGTTATGGCTCAACCATGACCGGATGGGTGACTTTTGATACCGAATTTGAATTCAGCGCCCCAAAATCCATAGGAATACGTGTGTCTTGTTACCAGATCCGCACACTTTTTTTTGTGTGGCTGTGTAATCAATCGTAACATTATTTTGCGGTAAAATGGGTTTACAATCATTTCGCAATCTTGTGATTGCTGAAAACCCTTCCTTAAAATTCACGAAGCTTTATGGTCAAGAATTTCTGATCGTATAGAAAATTTATTCGTAATCTGCGATCCGTCAAATACGGAACAGCCGGTGCAGTTTGTAATAGAATATGGTCGTCGTTGGGATGCCATGATGACGAGGATGCTCGATCGTTTGCATGTTGAACATACTACACAAACCTCAAACTCGGATCGGATTACAAATTCGTCCCACTTCATGCCGGAACTGAGCAAGAGTATTCAAGAATTAAACTGAGAAAAGGGGGCGTTGCAGACAAGGAATGGCTTGAGAATATAAACCGAATGAGCCGTCTGCACCGATGGCCTGTGAGTTTTGTTCTAGCAAGAGCTAGATCTCATTTACATTCAAAAAAAACATTTATCAAATAGAAAAATATAACAGATAAATGGACTCACATGAAGGAGCATGTACAGCAGAAAGGGGAGCGACGCACCTCCTATTTTCACGAAAAAGCGAAATTTTGTGGCGTATTGGGCCTAACCGAATCAGAAGCGCAAGAACAAATCCTTATTGGTCTATGGTCACGAGATCATTTTTCAGCGACATCAGCCAAGGATCATATGGATCTAAGCAACCTTCTATATGACCTACAACAACAGAAACGATCAGTCATCAACGCAACAAAAGAATTCAAGATTCGACGGATACGACGAAAAAAAAACAGATGATGGTGCGAAAGATCGCCGAGAGAATGCACGACCTAAGTCAGACAGAGGTGCGGAAAAACCGATAAAAATTGAACCAATCGTAATCCAGATCGTCAAGCACCAAATCAAAACGAAAATGGAGACACTAATTACTATAACTGCAACAAATTTTGTCACATATCTAGAGACTGTCCGGAACCATAAGAGGAACTAACATGTCGTATATGCTCAAGGTTCGATTCCAACCGAAGGTGAAATTAAATCTGTCAAGGGAAATGAGGACTGTACAGGTTGTGCAGTCGGATAATCATTACTGGACTGGAATGATTGACACGGGAAACTCTGGTTACACGATTAAATCCTCCACTGCCGAAGCCGGGGGATACAAAGTCGAAACCAAGAAGATCGCTTTGAAGAGAATTGACCCAGAAAATTTGAAGGTATCCTCCGACGGAATAATTCGAGATCGTGTGACTGTGGATGGAGTTTCAGCTGAAGACATATACTTATACGTGGATCCAGATGATAGCTAACAATTCCACGTGATCATCGGAAGGACCTTCACGGAACTTCCTCACGCAGCCTAAGCTAGAATGCGGGACGAACTTCGCTTTGTAGAATCCAAAAACATGTTTGGAATCTTTCCAACCGACATTAAAGAACCAAAAGTGAATTTGGTTGAAAGTAAATTCTTACCACCGCATTCCGTGAATTTCATCTCGGTAAAGAACTCAACAGAGGAGTTTCAAATACCATGTTAGAATCTGGAAGATGAAAACCTTTAGTCGACAAAGGAATTGTAGAGAATTAAATTAAAACAGATAAACTTATGCGAAAGACCTCCAGTTTCTAAGAAAGTAAGGAAAGATGATTTGGACTTAGGTGAAGCTCAACCGAAAGAGCGAATAGAAGATCTGATTAACGTACTGAACAAGTGCAGTCACACGATTTCCATAAACTTGAACGAGTTGGGATGCACCGATCTGGTGACCATGGAGATTCGTGAGAAACCAGGAAGTACTCCTTTCCAGTCAAAACCCTATAAAGACAGCGACGACGAGCCTACTAGACTTAAAAACATTATCGAACCACTGAGAGAATCAGGAATCGTGGTCGATACCAATTCGTCTTGTGCTAGCCGGGTCTTTTTGGCAAAAAGAAAGAACGGAAGGGATCGTATTGTTGCAGATTTTCGACGTTTGAACGCACAAACTGAACGAATTTGTTTTCCGTTGCCTGACATCGTCGATTACATGGCACATTTAAGTGAGTGCAATCTTTTCATCACGTTCGATCTAGCCCAAGGTCACCTATAGGTTTCATTGTCCAAGGAGAGTTGCGAAAAAACAGCCTTCATAACGTCAAACGAAACGGGAGAATTTACCCGGATGATATTCGGTCTAATGAACGCCCCCTTCTATTTTGGAAAGTTAATGTAAAAAGTTCTTGGTCCTCTTCGTAAACACGTGGTTGTTTTTTATTTGGACGATATTTTGATCGAAGGACGCAACTAGAAGGAACTGCGGTAGCAACTTATACTAGTTTAAAAGTGCGTCTTTAAAAGTAAGTCTACCAGTTCATTTTGCATCCCGCTTGAGTATAATTCTTTGTTTCTATCAGTTGTCATGAAGTGCGATTTTTTTGCAACCTTATGTAATAGTTTAATGCAACAATTTAATTAACAATCTTTTATCTTACAAATCATAGTAATAACTTGGTGCACTATCACTACCGTAATCAAATTTTATTCAACCGATTGTTCAAAAGGGTTGTTGAGATTTACTTGAGCTATAATTTACGATTTAAAAACATCTATCCCAAATCATGTCTAAATCCACTTTATTAGGATACATTTTATTACTTACTCTTCATACTCTTGTCGACCAAAATTTCGAATTTTAGGATCTCTTTTAAATCTCTTCGAATCTCAGAATATATGCATTTATCACCTAGAGGCGTTAAACCTATATGTATATTACTTTGATATAATTTTTAAAATAAAAAAAGTTTTTTTAAAAATGAATTTTCTGAAAACCAGTTGAATTTTCAACAAAACAGTTTAATCAGTTTAAGAAATTACTTTTAATCTAAAAAAAAATAATAAATTCTACTAAAAATTAAAATCTTCAACCAAAAAAAAATGCAAGAAAGTTGTTTAACTTTAAACCTGGAAGTTACATTTTCAACCTAAAAAGATGCAAATTTTCAGCAAGATACATAAATTATTAACCAAATTGTTAAATATTGTGCCAAATTGTTGAATTCTCCAGCCGAAACAATGAATTTCATACAAAATGTTGAATTGTCAACCAGATAATGTGAATTATCAAGTAAAAATTTAATTTTTAATCGAAGAAGATTAATTTTCAACAAAACAGTTGATGTTTAAACCAAGAAGTATGACTTTTAAACCAAAATGTTGAATGCTCAACCAAATAATTCATTTTTTTAACCTAATAATGCCACATTTAACGAAAAAATATAAATACCTAACCAAAAATTTAATATTAGAGTTTTTAAGCAAAAAGAATTTAATTTAAATGGAAAAGTGAGAAAATGGAGAAAGTCTTTCAAACCTACACTAAATAAAGAGGAATTTTGATCATTTATAGGCAAAGAAAACTTTTTATTAAACATTAAGGTTCAGTTTGAATACTTGAAAAAAGTATGACACTCTCTTCACGCTATTTTTTTTTAAATTTTGACACTATTTAGACTTTCTAGAACTTCGCTAGACCATTTTTTTATAAGAAGCATATATTTTCCTTTTAATCGTGAAAAATCTTATTAAAAATAAAAAAAAATCCATTTTGCGGTCAGACTATTTAAGATAAAGAGAAAATGAAACAACATTTGTTTATAAAATGCGTAATTTTTGTTTAATTCGTAAAAAGTAATATTACCAATTACAACAATAAAATGTTTGGGAAAACTATATAAGATATGACAAACAAATAATTAAACAAAAATTTATCAACCAAAACAGAACTGAAAGTTTTTTTTTTAATCATTTTTTGATAGGACGCGTAGTTTTTATTTTCAGCGTCAAAAATAAAATTTAAATAAAATTAAATTTTCTGGAATAACGAAAAAAGTCCGAAGAAAGAAAAATATACACAAGTCGTTTATCAAAAATAGATTGTCAAATTTACTGTAAATTACTTTTTGATAGTAAAGAGTAGTTTTTGTTTTAATCGTCAGAAATAACATTAAAAGATCAATTGTTCGATAAAACGACATAAGATACAATTAAATGTTAATCAACCAAATTTAAAGTAAATCAATTTGGAAAAATGACAGAAAGTAAAATATAATTTTTATGACACTTGCAGGATTTCAGCTCTTTTCGACGCCTATGACTTTTTTATTGAATTTTAGGTAATTTATCTTCAGTTTCCACAAATTCCATATAATATTACCATAAATTACCAAACAATTTCATAAATGTCCGGAAATTTATAAAAATGTTTAAAATGAGTTTCAAGTAATTTATGGCAAGTTACTATATTTACCTGTAAAATTACCATCAGTTACCGAAAATTGCGATAAATTTCCGGAAATTTAAATGTATTTTTAAATTTAATTTTCGGCATTTTATCGTGAATTAACATTAATTACCCTTAAAATTTCCGTGAATCATGCTTCCTTTAATCGAAATCTAATATGGGCTATTCATGAATGTATTTCAAGAAATTTAAAAAATCATCCGTTTGTTATAAAAAATATCGTATGCCTAAATTAGATCAAAAAATTTGTGAATTACAAAATTATGAACCCAACCAAATTTTATTATTTTCATTAAGGATTCCTTCCTAAAGTGCTTTACAATTAGCAATATGCCTTTTTACGGCCAGTGCCGTGCGGAAAATAATATATCTGAAAAAATAGTTTTTCAATTATTTTAACAGTCGAAATAATATTAAGGATGATGTTATTTCTAATAAAAAAAATATTATATTCAGTGAAATTTTTTCTTAATTACCAAAATATATTTATTTAAAAATATTCTTTGCCATTGAATTTTATCTTACTTTTCAATGTTTGAAAGCACTAAAACCTTTCTTTTTTTTTAATTTACAAAAAAGGAATTGCATTCTAAAATAAGAGTTAAAACAAGAGGTTTAAAGCGGCAGTCTGAGAGAGCCGACTCGGTCATCTCAAGATGGGCGACCTGATCACCATGTAAGGTTGATTCGATTATCCTGGAGTGTCAATATAAATATATTTGTATTGCGAAATTGATTACTTATTTTCAAACCTTACAGGAATTATTCAAATTGATTAATAATGTTTATTTTTATAGCGCAATAAATAATATTACCAATATTTAAGCGTGTACAGCTTATTTTATTTATTGTCAAATTTAGACACTATTTGGTCATTTATTTGTCATTATTCGATGTTAAAACTATTTAACTCTACTCTTCCGAAAAAAAGAAGAAAAGCATATTTGAACTATTGAAAAATATCACTTTTTTCAGTTTTAGCATACTTTTCGTAACAAGTGGGCCATAGGCTATTACATTTAAATAGTGCCAAGAACTTCATTTCTACAATTCCCTGATTTTTCCTGGACTAATTTTCCAGTTTCCTTGGGCATTAGCATTAAAATATATACGCGCATTTTAATCTTGTAATATTTTTAACCTAGAATTTTTTAGAAATGGAATAAAAAAGTATTTCAGATACAAAATTAAAATGTTCAAATCGGTTAATTTGTTTTAAGAAAAAATGTATTTTCTGCTATTAAAGATAGCTTTTGAACAAAATACTTTAATTTTCAACAAAATAATTAAAGTTTTAACACAATAGTAATATTTTCAACCTAAAAATATAAATTTGCAAGAAAGAAATGTCATAATTTACATTTCAGTCAAAAAAGATAAAATTCGTACAAAAAAAAATTTTCAACAAATAAAGATTTTTCATTCAGGAAAAAAATAAAAGTTGATCGAAATTATTGAACCTCCAAGCCAAAAAACGAATTGTCTCTGCAAAATTGGATTTTCAAACAAAAAATTTGACTTTTTAGAAAAAAATTAATTTTACACGAAACTGATGCATTTTTGCCCATCAAAAATGAAATTTCAAACCAATAATATTATATTTGACGAAAAAAAGGAGAATGTCCAACTAAAAAAATATCAATTTTAACAAAAAAAGAAAAGTTACATTTTCAATTTAAAAATTAATTTTAAATAAAAAAAAGCTTTTCCACTAAACAGTTAAGTTTTCAACCATAGACATAAGTCTTCAATAAAAAATAAATTTTTAACAATGTAGTTTAGCTTTTACCCAAGAAGTTGAATTTTCAATTAAAGAATATTAATTTTTAACAAAATATTTAAGCTATCAACAAAAGAGATGAATCTTCAACTAGAAAAATACAAATCGAAAAAAATGATTTATTAACAAAGTGATTCAATCAAATCTTTCAAACAAAATAGTTAAATAATCACGCAAAGAAGAATAATTTTTAACCAAAAAGTTGCATTTGCATAAAAAAAAGACATTTCTACTAAAACGGATGAATTTTTCAATCAAGAAGGTAATTTTAAAAAAAGTTGAATTTGCTGTTAAAAAAGATTTCAGTTGACTTTTCACGATCAAAATATGAATTTTTAAACAATAATAAATTTTCTACGGTAAAATTGAATTTTCAATCGAAAAAATCGAATTGTTAACCAAGAAGGATGGAATTTTAACAAAATTGTTGAATTCTCTATCAAACATTTGCATTTTTATTCAAAATGATGACATTTCTATTAAAACAGATGAATTATTTTTTTTTCATCAACAAAAATAGTTGAATTTTTATTTTAAAAAAAGTCCAGTTGACTTTTCAAGGAAAAAATTTGAATTTTTGATCAAAATAAAACAATTTTATAAAAAAAAATTTTAATTTTTAGTTCAAACAGACGAATTTTTACAACTAAAAAGAATGAGTTTCAAACAAAATAGTTGGATTCTCTACCAGATAGTTGCATTTTTATCCAAGAAAGATGAAATTTGTAGTAAAACCAAGGAATTTTTAATAAAAAACGACACTTTTTTAAGGTATTTATACCAGCAGTCAGATAGATTGTTTTTCAATTTCCAACAAATAAAGATTTTTTACTAAAAAAATAAATAAAATTTTATGAAAATTATTGAACCTTAAAACCAGAAGATAAATTATCTTGACAAAAAATATAAATGTTCAACAAAAAATTTTAACATAAAAAACTGAAAAAAATATTTTCTCTTTTATTTAGAATCAAAGTATTATAACTGATGTCATTTTAAATGAATAATATTTTTTATGAAAAATGTTAAAATTATCAGAAAAAAAAAAACATTAATTTTCACCATGCTTTTTGCGATTGAATTTTTTCTGACCGTCGCTTCTTAACAATTTTTCAAAAATGATTGCATTTTAATAAATTACCGCTTATTATTAAGGGGAAAACATTCCCTGCAACTCTACTGTTTCCAAATTTTAAATAACTAAATAATCTTAAAATATAATTATTTTGTTTGAAGAACGTTTTCTAACGAAAAAATAGTTCTGACGATTTCAGCCATAGAAAAATATACTTTTTATTGAAATGACTTCAGTTATAATACTTTGATTCTTAAAATCATAGAAAAAATATTTTTTCAGATATCTGACTTTTAGTACAACTACTTTAAAGTTGCGCGCTTATCCAGAGAAGATTTCAGTTCATTTTTCAACACCAAAAAATAAATTTTTAACAAAAAGTACATTTTCTACGACATTGTTTAATTTTCAACAAAACAGTAGAATTTTTATTCAAGTACGGTGAAATTTCTCTTCACAAAAGGTTCCATTTCTTTTTTCAACGCCAAAACATTAATTTGAAAGAAAAAGTAAAGATCTACGAAATAGTTCAATTTTCAATAAAAAAAAGCAGAATTTTCAACCAAAAAGTATGACTTTTTAACAAAGTAGTTTAATTTTCAACAAAACAGTTGTATTTTCATCTAAGAAAGGTGTAATTTCTTCTAAAGCAGCTGAATTTTAAAATTAGAAAGACAAACTTTTGAAAAAAGAGAAATTAAATTTTCAACCGAACAGTTGTATTTTTATTCAAGAAATAAGAATAAGAAAAACTTAAAACAGAATTGTAAACGATAAGTTAATTTTCTGCTAAATAGTCGTATTTTTGACCAAAGATTATGAAATTTTTAATCAAAAAGAAAAATTTTCAAAAAAAAAAAGAGTTGCATTTTCATTCAAAAAGATTTCAATCGACTTTTCAACACAAAAATACGACTTTTAAACAAGTTTATTTTCTAGGAAATAGTTAAATTTTCAACAAAATAGTTACATTTTCATCCAGGAAAGATGCTATATTTCTACTAAAAAAGATGCACTTTTCAATCAAAAAGACAAATTTTCAGAAAAGTTGTCATCAAAAAAAGATTTCAGTTGTCTTATAAACAACAAAATATGAATTTTAAACAAAAGGTTCATCTTCTACGAAAAGAGCTGCATTTTTAACCAAAAAAGAACATTTAAAGAAATTTTGAAACCAAGATGAATGTCTTTTTAAGAAAATTATTAAATTTTCAAACGCAAAATGAAATTTATAACTAAAGATATAATCTTCAAAAGAAAGTTTTTGCGAATTTGCAAAAATTACGTACATGAGTGAAGGACCTCCTCCCCTCTACCGTAATAAATCGTAACAT
>NC_046657.1:7800896-7819908 GCF_010883055.1 Belonocnema kinseyi
CTCCCTTGAGCTGTTACGTTCGAAAAATCTTTAGTTCGTAAAGATTTTACAGGTTTTCAATATATTATTTAAATAAAAACATGCTTTCTGAAAAATTAATGCTGAACTTTATTTTTACAATCTTAGCCTAGTCTAATTTAAGTATATTTCGAATAACATTTCATATTGTGAAAAAGACGGCAGTGAGTAATCAGAGATTTCAAAGCCGAGATCAAACAAACTATACATAAATGACAACTCATTTTTTATGTTATAGACAGTCAGTAATGCTCACTGCTAAATAAAATATATATCTATATCCCTTCTTTATCTCACACAAATACTTAAAGCATTCGACCAAGTTAAATTTAAAAATTCCTGTCAAACATTATGAACAAGTCTGGAAGAAATTATTAAATTTAATCAGCTGATACTTTAGGTACAGCCTTCCAACTGTTCAAGCTTTCTGATGTCGCCTCTCTGTAGATAGTTCTGAACCGTCCCATAAATACTCCCTAGAAAAAGTAGATAATCAGTAAGCTTAATCAATCATTTGAATACAGTCGGGCTTCTCAATAAGAGCGCTCAGGGCTGAAAGGGAAGGAATTTCTGTGAATTGTGGTACCCCCATTCTCTACCGAAAAAACTAGCTCACTCTAAACCGGCCCAATGCAGCGCCCGTGTATGCATATGTGGTCGTTGTTATTTTACGAGTGGATGCAGAGCACTCGGCTCCCAAACATTGCCCCCCCCCCCCCTCCATTATCGACGCACAGCTCTTCCGTGGTTCATTCTAATCGTTCCAATTTTAGGAGACTTGAATCGTTTAAAATACACGCATGGCAATATAAAAAAGCCCGAAAAACATAAAAAAAATGTTTAATAAATCAATTTTTTATCATTTAAGTCGTTCTTATACAATCAAGAATATTTCCTCTTCTAAAAATTCCTTAACTAATAGTTATTAAATCGTGATATTCAGAAGTACAATTAAATATGTTTGCTGCAAATATCACTCAACGCACGCGCGGTTCACGTCCGTGGACGTTAAGAATATTAAGAACAAACTATTTGAAAATGCATTTTGGAACGAAATCTCTTAAAATTATTTGGATTTTTAACAAATAACTTGAAACCTCAAGAATCGTTTAAAATCTATCCAATTCCGTTATATCTCTTAAAATAACACTTAATGGATTAATTAACCTGCATCACTTTCATGGGGTCAGAATGACCCCAATATCAACTTCAGACTAAAATTTGAATAGGAGCGCGTTTAAATTAGGACCTGTGCTGCCATCTAGTAAAAGTTTGAGATCTCTGCTATACGTTCAACATGCTATCGTTGAGCCTGAGTGCCTATGAGACTTCTTAAATTCCCAAGAATTTAAGTATAGGTTATATAATCGAGAATATGACAAAATTTAGGAGAATTTAAAAGAATTTAAGAGAAGTTAGGAATTCATGATTTTTAACAATATTTTTATTGTTCAGGTTATTTTAGCGGTTAAATATGAGTTATTTTCTAGCTCAGACATATTCAGGAATTTAAAATATGCAAAGCAATAGCTCATTAATTGTTTAACACTGTTAGGCTGAAACTGTAATCTCAAAATTCAATTGCCTCACATTATACCATAGAATTTTTACCATAGAATATTTTATAAGCGGAGTATAACAGTGTTTCATATACAAATAAAAAATTTTCAAATATAATAATTGATTTCAACAACAAAAAAAAGTTTTTTCTACGTTAAAAGGTAACTCTTTAACAAAATACTGGAATTTTCAACAGAATAATTAAATTTTTAACATAATAGTTGAATATTCAACCTAAAAAAGATAAATTCTCAACGAAAAAGTGTCATGGTTTATATTTTAATCAACAACAAAAAATGAAATTTAAACCACAAAAGAATTATAAAATCAAAAAGAGGAATTTCAAAGAAATAAAGATTTTTCACTCAAAAAATAAATAAAATTTTATCAAAATTATTGAACCTTCAAACCAGAAGATCAATTTTCTTGACAAAAATTCAATTTTCAAACAAAAAATTAATTTTCCACGACACTGATGCATTTTTACGCAAAAAAGAGGAAATTTCGAACTAAAAAATAATTTGCTTACAAAAAAAAGCGCGAATTTTTAACTAAAAAATATCAATCCTGGAAAATGGAAAAGTTCCATTTTCTGTTAAAAAATGAATTCTAAACAACAAAATAAAGTATTTTCCACTAAACAGTTAAATTTTCAACCAGACATAAGCCGTCAATAAAAAAAAAATCACAATGTAGTTTAACTTTGATCCAAGTAGTTGAATTTTCAATTAAAAAGATTTATTTATGAAAAGATAATTAAACTTTTAACCAACGAGATAACTTTTCAACTTAAAATATAAATCTTAACAAAAAAGTGATTTCTTAACAAAGCGATTCAACCAAAGGTTCTAAACAAATTAGTTGAATTATCAAACAAAGAAAATTGTTGAATTTTCTGTTAAAAAAGATTTTAATTCAGTTTTCACAATCAAACTATGAATTTTTTCACAAGAAATAATTTTTTACCAAAAAACTTCAATTTTCAATCCAAAAAGTTATCATGCAAAAAAGATTCCAGTTAAGTCAGTAACATCAAAAATTAAATTTTTGTAGCAAAAAAATAAGCTTCTACGAAAAAAATTAAATTTTCAATCCAAGAAGATAATTTTTTCAACCAAAAAGGATGAATTTTTAACAAAATAGTTACATTTTCTACCAAATAGTTGCATTTTTATCCAAAAAAGATCAATTTTGTACTAAAACAGATGAATTTGTAATAAAAAACAATTTGTTTTTAAGTTGAACTTTCATCCAGAAAATATGTCATTCCATTTTTCAACACAAAAGTATAAATTTTAAACAAAAAGTAAATTTTCTATGAAATAGTATACCAGAGCTAAAAAAATTTATCTTTAAAAGGTTGATTGTTTTCGAAATTCTATATAAAATAAGCCCAGGATGAAGCCAATTTGTCTAGTTTCTAAGTAGATATTGCAAAAATGTGTAAATTTCAATTTTTTCTTAAATTTTCAATTACTTCCGAAATAGTCAATACTTTTTAATGTTCTTTGGCTAATTTTGAAGCTTTTTTTTACTGTATCATAACAGCTTATGAGTATAAATCTTAAAAATTTTTCTTTTTGAATTTCAGGAACTTGAAGTTGTAACAAAAAAGTTGACAAAAATGCAATATTATTTTTGGTAACAAAAATATTTTTGTAAAATATATGAAACATTTAATCATGAAGTTTCTATGTAATTTCCTCAAATTATATATTTATTTAACTTTTATTCTGATTTGCCTACAGATATGATGTTTTCAAATATTTCCAACTTTTTCATTACAAATTCAAGTTCTTGCAATTCGAAAAGAATTTTTTTTACCATTTATACTTATAAGCTGTTGTGATACAATGGAGAAAAAGCTTAAAAATGAGCCTAAGAACATTGAAAAATGTTGACTATTTCGAAAATTATTGAAAATTTAGGAAAAAATTGAAATTTACACTATTTTTGCAATATATACTTAAAAACTAGACAAATTGGCTTCACCCTGGGCTTATTTTATACAGATTTTCGAAAACAATAAACCATTTGAAGAGAAATTTTTTAGCTCTGGTATAATTTAAATTAAGAGAATTTATTCAGTCATAAAAAAGAGACCAAAAATAGTGGTTAAATGGTTCAGTTAAAAAATAATAGTGGTTAAATTTTAAAAAAATTTTATTAATTTATAAACAAAATAATTAAGTGCTCAACTAAAAATATGGCATTTTGAATAACGAAATATTTGTTTATATTTAAGGAATAATAATCACATTTGTAGGTATAAAAATTTAATTTTTATCAAAAAAAGCAAACGAATTTTCAACTAAAATTATGAATCAACACAAAAGCTGAGCTTTTAAAGAAGATAGTTCCAATTTCAACCAAGAAGCTTAATTTTCCAACTAAAAAGATGAATTTTCAACAATAAATGTAATATATGATATTTCAACAAAAACAAAAAAGATTGTAATTAGAAATTAAAAACTGCTAGATTTATCCAACAAAAACGAATTTTCAACAAAATAATTAAATTTTCTATTAAACGGTTAAATTATCGAAACGAAAATACGAATTTTCTACACAACAGTTAAATTTTTAATTAGAAAAATAATTTACTACCAAAAACGAATAGATTTTAACCCGAAGGTTGCAATTTTTACTACAAAAGATGAAATTTCTAACAGTAAAAGGTGATATTTTAAACCAAAAAAATAAATACTCAATAAAATAGTTGAATTTTTAATTTAGAAAAATAGTTAGGCAAGAAAAATAAATTTTCAATCAATTTGTTGAATTTTAAAGTCAAAAGACGTATTTTTAACAAAACAGTTAAATTTTCTACCAAGATTAACCAAATTGTTGAATATTCAAGAAAATAATTTCATTTAAAGTTTTTAATACGATTCTTGATGTTTCGAGTTATTTTTTTTTAAATCCAAAGAATTTTAAGAGATTTCGTTCCAGAATGCATTTTTAAACAAATAAATAAGTAATAAAAAAGTAATAAAAAATAAGTAATATTTATATTATTAATAAAATTAATATTGTAAAAGTCCACGGGCGTGAACCGCGCGTGCGTTTAGTGCTATTTTTATCAAAAATATTTAATTGTACTTCTAAGTACCACGATTTAATTACTATTAATTACTAAATTTTTAAAAGAGGAAATATTCTTGATTGTATGGGAACGACAAAAAATATAAAAATTGATTTATTAAACATTTTTAAAATGTTTTTCGGGCTTTTTTATTGCAATGAATGTACTTTAAACGATCTAAGTGTCCTGGAATTGGGGAATGGGGGGGGGGCATCGTTCGGGAGCCGAGTGCTCTACATCCACTCGTGTTATTTTTTAATCCGGGGGGTATCGTAGTTCAAATAAATCCAATAGATGGCGCTCCGATCAGATAGGCCTGTTTTTGCATTGTTATATACAGCAAAAACACAAAAATTCATTTAAAAATTGATAATTTTTTTTATATATAAGGAAAAAAATTGTTTTTAGTAACAATAAAATTAGCTGTAATTAGTCGTCCAACAAAATTCATGACAAAATGTGGTTAAATATTAGGGAAACTGAATATAAAGATGAGTATTAATGTGAAGAATTCCTGAAAATGAAACCAAGAATCCAACGACCAACTTTGGACAACCACCAGAAAATTTTCCTATTGCAATCTGAAAAAAAAAATTCTTTTTTTTTTAATTTCTCATTAAAAAGGAACAAAAAAATTCCCTTTTCTTTTGGACAAAAAAAAAGAGGAAAGAAAAATGAGAAAGCCACCAACCAAATCCCCTTTCTTCTCTTTATTTCTTTCGCCCTTCTTATTTTTATTATTATCAAATAAGAATAAAAAAACATTTGTAAAAAATAATAACCAACGTTTCGGCACTCATGCAGAACCCTTATCAAGGCAAAAAAAAATTCAAATGAAAAAAAAAAATTAAAAAGAGAAAGAAGGTGGTTGGTTGCTTTCTCATTTTTCTTTTTCAGGAGAAATTAAATCGTCGTTAAATTAATAATTCGTTAGATTCTTGGTTTTATTTTCAGTAATTCTTCTTCTTATCTTGATTATTGGACAATAAAAAGGATTTTAAATTTGATTTTAATCTCATTTAAATTTCTTAAATTTTAAAATGAGTATTCTCAAAACTGTTTGCATTGTATTCATATTTTTCTATTGTTTATTTTGCTAATGTCATTAATTAATTTTATAAACAACTGTAATTGTGGCAAATTTCAAAAATTGATTAATAATATTATTTAAGTAATAATAATAATAATAATAATAGTTTAAAGATTAATAATTAGCCTTATAATATACTTTTTTAATAATTTATCTAGAAATTTACGCTTTCTAAAAAATATATATTTATATATAATTCATCTATAATCAGGATGCAATCATGAGCGGATAATCCGGAAATGACCTGGAAGACCCGGAAAATTACCAGGAATTGAATAAAAAAACCGAGAATTTACTTCTGACCGTAGCAAAATTTAACTTTGTTGTAGCGCATATGAGTAAAAATAATTATCGTTTTTATTTGAGGGCAGTGAGTTTCGGTAAAGAAATAAAATTTCCCTTAGGACAGGGAATTTCTGACATGGAACAGAAATTTTGTTAAAAAAAAAAGTAAGTGCTTCAAGTATTTTTTAAAATAGAAGCATTTTTTCGAAAATGAAACATTTATAAATTACAATAGACATTTTTTTAACATGTTCCGTTAAGAATTTTTCTTTTGTTTTTCTTGAAAATTCAACTACTTGCGTCTAAAGCTGAACTTTTTGGTGGAAAATTATTTTTTTTTAAGATTCATCATATTAAATTTCAAATACATATCTTTTTAAAAATATAACTAGTTTTATTTTAATCAATTTTTTTAGTTAAAATGTAACTATTTCAGTAGAAAATATAACTATTTCGGGTGGAAAATTGACCTTTTCTAGTTCACGATTCAGCAATTTAAATGTAAATTTATCTTTTTAAATTAAAAATTCATCTAATTCGTTGACAAATTAAGTATATTGTTTAAAAATCGACTTTTTTGTTAGAAAATTCGTTTTTTCTTTACAATTTAATCTCCTTACTTAAAAATTCGTCTTTTTGGTTGAAAAATAAGCTCGTTTCTTTAAAATCAATTTTCATTAAATTTAAGATTGGATAAAAAGGCATTTTTTACCGAAAATTTAACTGTTTTTCTGAAAATCCGATTTTTTTTAATTAAATTTTTAACGAGCAATTCAAATATTCTATTTTTTGGTAGAAATTTTATGTTTGTGGATGAAAAATCAAGTATTTGGTTGAAATTGATATTTTTTATTTAAAAATTAAAGTGTCTTTCTGTTCTCTTAGTATGCGGAGGGGTATCGTAGTTCAAATAAATCCAATAGATGGCGCTGTGTCCAGGTTATTATTGCATTGTTATGTATTGGTAAAAACGGTAAATATCCTATTGAAAATGATTTCTATGAGAAAAATGTGTAAAATAAAACATGTAGAATTGACAATTCAACGAAAGAAATGCATTTTTGATTAGAAAAGACAAATTTACATTCAAATTGTAAAATCTTGAACTAGAAAAGATATACAACATTTCAACCAAAGAAGAATATTCGAATTTCCCGTTAAAAATTTAATTCTTAAAAAATCGGCTTTTCAGAAAAATAGTTACCAAGTAAATTTATTTCTAGCCTGAAAGATGAATTTTCAACTTTAAAGAATTTTTAAATAAGGAGATTAACTTTCAAGGAAAAAAACTCATTTTCTACTTAAAAAAGTCCATTTTTAACAACATACGTGAATATTCCACGAATTAAACGAATTTTCATTTTAAAAAGACAAATTTACATCCAAATTGTTGAAGTTTTAACTAGAAAAGGTCCGTTTTCCACGCGAAATAGTTACATTTTCCACTGGAATAGTTAACTTTTTAGTTAAAAAATTGATTTTTAACAAACTAGTAACATTTTTAAAAAGAGATGAATTTTCAATTTAAATTATGAATCTTACAACAAAAAAATTAATTATTAAAAAAATTGTGACGAATTTTGACTTGAAAAGGGTATTTTTTAAACTCCTTTCTTCTAAATCCCAGTTTTAATTCTTTAAAAAAATTCCCGTTCCAAGTCAAAAATTCCCTGTCCTAATGGAAATTTTATTCCTTTACCGGAACTCACTGTCCTAAAATGAAAACGATAATTATTTTTACTAATGTGCCGTGCAACTGTAGATAAAGTAAAAATTACTTTTCTAAATTGACCAAACTTACTAAAATAATGAAAACTTGAATTTTGCTAGGATCACAAGTCAACTCCCGGTTTTTTTAATTCAATTCCCGGTTTTTTCAGGATTTTTCCCAGTCCTTCCCGATTTCCCGATCAAGTCGACACCCTGATTATAAATAAATTATATATAAATATATATTTTTTAGAAAGCGGAAATGTCTAGATAAATTAATAAAAAACAATTAAGATTATTTGCAATACTAATTAATTACACCATCAAAATAAACAATAGAAAGACATAAATACAATTCAAACTGTTTTGAAAATATTCATCTTTATATACAATTTTCCTAATATTAAATTACATGTTTTCCTCATTTTTGTGGGGTTACTAATTACAACTGCTCTTATTGTCACTGAAAACTATGTTCTTCCTTTATATCCTCTAAAAGTATCAAGTTTTTCATGAATTTTATTATTTTTGCTATACATAACAATGCAAAAACAGGCTTATCTGATCGGAGCGCCATCTATTGACTGAACTAATCTTTACTGAGTAATTTTTAGCGAGACATTACAAATTGAGAGATTACATTTTTTAATTAAACATTTTTTAAATTATAAATAAATCTGTTTTAATTTTAGGTCCTTAGAAATTAATAATTATTCAATTGTTATTCATAGATCAAAAATTTTTTAAAATCTAGTTTAGATATTCTCTTGGAATTATTATTTAAATGAATAATCAAAAAAAAATTTTCCAGCACTCTTAAGAAAAAATTGGTATCATCTTGAAACCTCTAAAAACTTTTTTATTTTCTTCAATCTTTTGAAAATTCTTCATAAACTTCAACATTTGATTTTGAAATATTGAGAAATCTATATTTTGTTTCATATTTTTTTCAAATATTTTCAAGCTTAAAATTATATTTGAATCTTCAAAACTGATAAATATCTCTTAGACTTACTCGAATTTTTCCTGAATGAATAATTGTTCAGTTAATATTTATACAAAAAAATAAACAATTTCGCTTCAAATGAAAAATTGTTCAAAAGTAACAATTAAAATTGTACCGTCTAAAGTTTAAATTTATTTCTTTAAAATTGTACTTTATTTATAAATGGTTATTTTATATAAACAGTCAAACCTTGCTAAATATTAAAATATTGTTCTTTTTCTTGATAAAACAACTTCTAAATTACATGGGTTAAAAATGGAATATCCAGATGTTTGGGACGAGAAAAATGTAATTATTTTCTTCATTATTGTCATAGCCTGACTTGCAACACAAAAGTCAGTCGTCCTGATTGGACCGCCAACTGTCGGATTAGTTCACTGACCAGACGCTAAAAAAATCAGAAAAGTGGGGGGAATACATAGGGCTGTGCTGCTCTATATGTAAGCGGGTCTCTCAATAAGAGCGGTTCAACTCTCTTTGATTTTTCTCGTTCGAATAGCGCGTAAACGTTTGCTTCATAACTGCAATTCGTGGCTATTGTTAAAGAAGATAGCATGGTTCGGTAAATAAAAAACAATGCACTTTTTTACTAATATTTTTTTTTAATCGCCGCTTTACCAAAACGAGAAAGTGATTGTCCATGCGTAAAAATTATATATAGTTTATATATAGTGTGAAGTTTGATAGATAATATTAATTTTTTTTTATACAAGAAATGTATGAAACAAATGAATCTTATATATAATACTTCACACTATATATAAATTACTAGCAGACCCAGTCACGCGTTGCTGTAACTCAGTTATAATAAGTTGAATTAATATTATACTAAACTATTAAAAGAATTAAAACATGGCGCCATCTATTGATTTCTTACCCAACCTGGATAAGGCAAAACATTGAAATGTCTGTCAATAAACTAACATACACCGCCATCTATTAGAAACTCATAGAACTTACAAATAAAAACATTTATTTGCAATAAAAAAATATTTAAGTAATTAATAGAGATAAAAAGTATCCTATCCCTCAAGTCAGACCAAATTACACACAGTGTATGAAATTTCATCAAGATCGGTTGAGTGGTTTCAGAGTTTAATGCCGACAAACATCGCCTGGGTAATAATCAAACTTCATCGAAGGCTCTTATTGAGAAGCCTTGCACTGAATCCGGTGGCATTTAAAACAAGCATAGTAGTGGGGGTACTGCTCAATCGCGAATTAGGGCAAGCGCTCTTATTGAGAACCCTCTTATTGAGATGCCAAACTGTTTAATTAGCCAATAGAAAATGTGTAACATCTTCAAAACTTACCTCAAAGCGGGCTCTAGGAAACAGAGATCGACTGCAATTTCAGCCTGTGAAGCGCTTTCAACATCGGTACAGGTGTGAATCTTGTACACGTAACGCTGAATAAAATTCCAGATTTGTTGGCCGGTAGTGGGGTACGCGGCGTTTAGTGCTTGGTATATTTTAAAGCATACGTCTACTGCTTGCACGATACTGTCCATCAAATACCTCATACCATCAACGTAAACGTAAACGGAATCTATTGTCTCGAACGTATTACCAACGGCGATAATGAACGGCTGGAGTGTGTCTCCTCGATCAGAAACTATGTTCGTTCTGCGTTCAATCTCGTAATCTAATTCGGCCATCTTCTACAAAATATATTATAGATTATGAACTGCCAGTAGAGACCTTATAAATGTCAAAGAATTGATGTTCAGCAAATGCTCTCAATTTAAGCTCGAACAGAGCATTTATAGAGCATTTAAGATAATTTAAAGCATTTATTGTTAAAGAAAATATACAGGGCAGAATACGTAAAGTGGCTATTTATCAACTGGTTGTTGATACAGGGGTCGAAAATTTTCACAAATTGATTAAAAAAAGAAAGTGTAAAAATCTAAATTTGACCAAGAAAACATTTCCGGTCCACTTTTTATTGTACATGATTACAAAGAGTATGAAAAATATATATTTTTGGAATTTTTTTTTAATATATTTTTTTTTAATATGGGGTTTAAAAAAAACATCGTTTATTATTATAATAGTCTCAAGGTACATGAAAAGTGCTTTCCATCCGATCGAACAAAAATTAATTTCAGGTGAGAACACTTAATGTATTCTAACCCATATATCATAATTATTACATATATTTGTACAAAAACATTCGAGAGTAAAATAAACACATACTTTTTTAAATTACAGAGTTGCTACAAATTAGTTAATTCCAGCAAGTCAGGAAACTTCAGAGTAAACCTGATAGAGTTGGGGAATTTTCGAAAAACTAAAGTTGAAGGTAATTTTATTATTATGGTTAAAAATTGCAAATATTTGGTTAAAAGTTAATCCCTTTCGGATAAATTCAACTATTTTTTGTATAAAATTAACATTACTTTTGGTTGATATATCAAATATCACGTTTTTCGTTGAGAATTCATCCTTTTCTTTGAAAATTTAACTACTTTTTTCGAAATGAAACTACTTTGTTAAAAATGTATTTATTTAGTTGACGATTTATCATTTTAATTGACAAACCTTTTTCTTTCTTGTTCACAATTTGATTGTTTGGTTGGAAATTATGTTTTTTAGTTGAAAATTAATTGCTTCAACTAGAAATTTAACTCATAATTGTTTGGGACAAAATTTATCTTCTGAAGTTGAAAATTCAAATATTTAGTTGAAAATTGTTTTAAATGTATCTGTTTTAGGTGAACATTGAACTATTTGTTAAAAATCCCCATTCTTTTTAGTATGTACAAGAGTACACTTATCAGTTAAAACTTCATGTTTTTAGTTAAAAATTAATGTCTGTGGGTTAAAAATTTAACTATTGTTTTTGAAAATTTATTTAAGTAGTTAAAAAATTAAGTATTTTATTTATGGTAGAAAATTTATCTTTTTAGTTGAAGATTTATCATTTTAGTTGAAAATTCACTTTAAATATTCCATTTTTTGTGAAAATTTTAGCTTTTTCGGTAGGAATGTAATATTTTTCTCTATAAAATGTTCTGTTTTGTGAAATCCGGGTATTATTGAAATTTTAACTAAGAAAGGTAATTTTTTTACAAAAAATTGAATAGTTAAACTTTTAATTAAAAATAATTATTATAAATTATAAAAAATACTACCTTTTTACCAAATAGTTGATTTTTTTTTACTAAATTATTAAAATTTCAAGACAAATCACGAATTTTTTATACAAAGTAGTGGAATTATCAAATCAAAAATATGAAATTTTGATTAAGACTTTAATTTTGCCAAACTTGACCGAATTTGACCGGATAGTTTTAGGAAAGGTTGCGTCATACTAGTCAATGCTTCATTTTAAACCAAAAAATACGAATTTTCAAAAAAATTTAAGAACTCGCAACCCAAAACTTAAATTTTCAACTAAACTAAAAAAGTAAACTTCAACAAAAAAGTTTAATTTCCAAAGAAAGAGATAAATTTTTAACTACAATTTTGCATCGTCGACCAACAAATGCATTTTTAAGAAACAAGTTTAACTTTAAGACTTTTAGTTACATTTTTCACCAAAAACATAAATTTTAAACAAAAGATTACCCCCCCCCCCCCAACGAATTTTTGACAAAATTCAAGAATTCTCCATCAAAAAGTTTTGATTTTCAAATAAAAAAGAAGCATTTTTTAATAAAGAGATTAGTATACTAACAAAAAGACGAATTTTCAATAAACTTCAAGAATTCTCAAAAAAAAAGTTTAATTTGTAAGAAAGTATTTCAACTTTAAAACCTCGTTGTTAAATTATTAACCACAAAGATGAATTATCTACCAAAAAAAAAGGAATTTTTAACCAAATTCAAGAATTGTAAAACAAAAAGTTAGTTTTAAGAAAATTTTTTTTTGAATTATTAAGAAAGTAGTCCAACTTTAAAACTTAGTTGTTAAATTTTTCACGAAAAAAGATGAACTTTCAAACAAAAAGATTAATTTTTCCTCGAAAAAACGAAGTTTTAACAAAATTCAACAACTCTCAATCAAAAAGTTGAATTTTTAAACAAAAAGATTAATTTACAACCAAAAAGACAAATTTTAAATAAACTTCAAGAATTCTCAACCAAAAATTGAATTTTTAAGAAAGGAATTTTTTCTTTTAATTTTTAAGAAAATATTTCAACTTCAAAACCTAGTTGTTAAATTTTTAACAAAAAAAAAACGAATTTTTAATCAAATTCAAAAATTCTCAATCGAAAAATAGAATTTTTAAGAATGGAAGAAAAAAAATTATTTTTAATTTTTAAGAAAGTATTTCAACTTTAAAACCTAGTTGTTCAATTTTTATCCAAAAAGATGAATTTTTAAACAAAAAGATTAATTTTCTACCAAAAACAAGGAATTTTGAACAAAATTCAAGAGTTCTTAACCAAAAAGTTACATTTTTAAGAACAATTTTTTTTTAATTTTTAAGGAAGTTTTTAAGAAATTTTTAAGAAAGATTAGTTTACTTCCAAAAAAGACGTATTAATAATAAAATTCAAGAATTCTGAAACAGAAAGTTGAATTTTTAACCAAAAAAGATGAGTTTTTAAACAAAAAGATTAATTTACTTCCAAAAAAGGCGAAATTTTAACAAAATTCAAGAATTCTCAACCAAAAAGTTCAATTTTTCACTAAAAAGTATAAACTAAAAAAAAATTAATTTACTTGAAAAAAAAACGAATTATTAATCAAATTCAAGCATTCTGAAACAAAAAGTTAAATTTTCACCTAAAAAGTAAAAATTTGTAAAAAAAAGAGAAGAGTTTACTACCCAAAAAGACGAACTTTTAATAAAATTCCAGAGTTTTCAACCAAAAATTTGAAGTATCAACTAGAAGCCTTAATTTTTAAATAAAAAAAATTAATTTTTTACCAAAAAATAATAATAAAAATAATTTTTGCCCCCTAAATTGATAACGTGGTTTATGAACGATACATAAGGAAATAGTTTGAGGTTGGTTTGGGTTTGCTCTTTTCCTTTTATCCCTCTTTTTTTTCTTTTGTGAGATATTTTGCGTTATGTTTTTATTACATAAAATAGAAAGTAGATTTCATTTAGATCTTAAAAGGATCTTCATTTTTGTTCTTTTTACCTTCTAAAGAAACTGAACTTTCTCAAAGCTTTGATTTTCCTTTATTAGTTGATAAAAATGGAAAACGTATAAAACTGAAGCTCCATTGAATCATTATTATTATTATTATTATTATTATTATTATTATTATTATTCCTTAAAGGACACACTGGGTGTAAAAGACCCATCGACTTATTTGCGCTTTAACAAAACGTACCAAATTCAAGAAAATGGAACATATGGCGCCAAATTAACAAATGACATGAAAACCTATTTTTCTATGTCATTTTCACATAATTTTAATTTTTATAATTTTTATACGCAGTTTAAGATCAATAAAATAGTTTAATCACGCAAAGTAAGGTGTTTCATTTTTCATTGAATTGAAGCTTTTAGTATTCAGGTAAAATTGTAAATAAAAATATCAAAAACTTACAAAGTTATGAATTTTAGAGTGAAAGAAGTCATTTATTAATTTTCTGTCCAAAAAGGATTTTTTTCAACTACTTTGAATTTCAAAAACTGTTATGAAACCTTTTTCTCCTTAAACTAAATAGATTAAACATCATTAATCGATTTTCTTGTAAAAAAAAAACTATCCAATACCATCGGCACAGCACACGTTTGAATACCCTTGGGTATACAACACCCAGTGTGCTCTTGATGTAATTTTACGGAAGTGTGCTCTTTAAGAGTTAATTTGAACATCAACCTACCTTGATGTGCAGGAAAAATGTCTCTCCTAATTCCGTGCTCGATGGTCGAAAGTTACTGTTTGTTGACTTATTTCGAACCGTGCCTGGATGGAAGATTGTTGGAAAATATTTAACCACAACAGCATCTTGAATCATAAAGAAAGTGGGCTTTTTAAATTTATGGGTACAACAAATTGCAATAAGCATTTTGAATTAGGATTTGAAAAATCGTATTTTCTATCTTTATTAATGATAAGTAAATTATTTAAATTTTGCGGGAAAATTTATCGTTTCAGATTGGAAAGGGTGCCTAATTTAAATGTTAAAAAAAGACAAAGTAACAGAAAAAATATTATTCGCATTATTCAGGATTGCTACAATATCCAAATTTCTAAATTTTTCAACGAATAAAACCAACCATACACCTACAAGATTAATATAACACTAAATCAATAACGTAACAAATGAATTTTTTTAAACTAAAATGATGAATCTTTAACCAAAAAAATAGATTGATAACCGAATGGTTAGTTGAACTTGCAATCCAAAAGATTCATTTTTATCTGAAAAAGATCAATTTGCAACCGAACTAGTTCAAATGTTAGAAAAATAAATATTCAATCATAAAAAGAACGAATTTTCAACAAAATAGTTGGTTTTTTTTTCATAAAAAAAAATTGTTCATCAAAAATACAAGAATTAGATTTTCAGTTGAAAAAAATGAATTTTTAACAAAATTATACAATTTTAAACTCAAAAGATGAATTTTTTACCAAAAAAAGATAGTTTCAATAAAATATATAAATTTTCTACTACAAAAGATAAATGTACAAACCAAAACTAGAATGGTTCAATTTGCTGTTAGAAAAGAAATTTTACAACAAAAAACGAGTTTTCAGCAAGATTAATTAATTTTGAACTAAAAATATAAATTTGAAAGCAAAAGTGGAATAGTTATAGCTTAATTTGCAAATAAAAAGAAATGAATTTTCAGTCAAAGAAATTAATTTGTTTAAACAAAAAGAGGAATCAGTCACCAAGAAGCTTAAATATTCTTGCAAAAATTCGAATTTTCAATAAAAATCAGGAATTTTCAACCAAATATTTGAGTTTTCAACTTCAGAAGATAATTTTTAAACAAAACATGTACGAGTTAAACTTTTAGTTGAAAATAATTAATTTTTAACTGGAAAACATAATTTTCAACAAAATAATTAAATTTCTAACCAAAAAAAGTTTGGGCAGCTGAAATGATTAACCATCAACCAAATGAATAAATTTTTAAGAAATTAGTTCCATTTCGAAATAATTAGTAAAACTTCCGGTAATAAATAGTTAAATTTTGATTTCAAAATATCAATTTTTAACTAAAAAAATCAGTTTCAAAACAAAAATGAAATAGTTAAATTATCAGTTAAAATAGTTCAATTTTAAATCAAAAAGATAAATTTTCTACCAAAAATACGATTTTTCAACAAAATGCATGCATTTTTAACGAAATAGTTGAATTTTGCACTAAAAATAATAAAATTTTCCATAACAAAATTTAACTTCAACAAAACAAAAAAAATTTTTCAACAAAATACTGCAATGCTCAATCAGTGTAAGGATTTTTTAAATGTAATCAGAAACAATAGTTGAATTTTGAACCAAAACATAAATTTTCGATCAAAAATGGAATAATTAAATTTTCAGATAAGAAAAAATCGATTATAAACAACAAAAAAAAACGAATTTTTAACAAAATTGTTTAATTTTCAACTAAAATTGGAAATCTTTAACTAATATAGTTGAATTTTAAATCGAAGTGATGAATTTTGAACTAAAACATCAATTTTCGATCAAAAATGGAATAATTAAATTTTCAGATAAGAAAAAATCGATTATAAACAACAACAAAAAATGAATTTTTAACAAAATTGTTTAATTTTCAACTAAAATTGGAAATCTTTATCTAATATAGTTGAATTTTAAATCGAAGGGATGAATTTTAAACTAAAACATCAATTTTCGATCAAAAATGGAATAGTAAAATTTTCAGAGAAGAAAAAATTAATTTTCAGATAAGAAATATTTGATTTCCAAAGAAAGAAAAACGAATTTTTAACAACAACAAAAATTAATTTTTAATGAAAATGATAAATTTTCAACTAAAATTGGAAATCTTCAACTAATATAGTTGAATTTTTAATCGAAGTGATGAATTTTGAACTAAAACATCAATTTTCGATCAAAAGTAGAATAGTTAAATTTTCAGATAAACAAAAAGAATTTTTAACAACAACAAAATTAATTTTCAACTAAAATTAAAAATCTTTAACTAATATAGTTGAATTTTCAATTGAAGTAATCAATTTTGAACTAAACCATCAATTTTCGATAAAAAATGGTATAGTAAAATTTTCAGATAAGAAAACAATTAATTTTTAGATAAGAAATAATTAATTTTCAAGGAAAAAAAACGAATTATTAACCAAATATTTTAATTTTTAATAAAAGTTATGAGTTTTCAACGAAAATTAGAAATCTTTGACTAATATAGTTGAATTTTCAACCAAAAAGATACATTTTCTCACAAGAAGATTAACTTCTGCCAAAAAAGACGAATTGAAATAGTTACATTTTCAGTAAAAGAAAAAGAAAATTAACAAAAACCAAAACAATGTTTAAAAGCATAGTTACATTTTTTAACAAAGTGATGAATTTTCGTCTAAAACGATTAATCATCAACTAGAATAGTGGAATTTTCAACAAAAAGATCAATTTTCAAATGAAATGGTAAATAATTAACTAGAATACTTGCATTTTTAACGAAAAAGTAACATTTTCAAATCAAAAGATTAATGTTTTTCCTTAAAAAGGACAATTTATAAAAAAAATACATGAATTTTAAACAAGAGTTGCATTTTTAAATAAATAAAAAAAGACCAATTTTCAACTAAAAAGGGCGAATTTTCAACCGAATACACGAATTTTCGACTAAAATCGATTTATTTTTAATCAAAAATGTAATAGTGGAATTTCAAATCGAACAGATAAATTTTCAAATGAAATGTTAATTCTTCAACTGGAATAGTTAATTTTTAACCAAAAAGGTTAATTTTCAATTAAAAGGTGAAAATTCAATCAAGAAGATTCATTTACACTAAAAAAGACGAATTGCCAACAAAATAAATAAATTTTCAACTACAAAAGATAAATTCTCAACCAAAAATTCTATAGCTACATTTTAATTACAACAATTAATAATAATCACATTTTTACTTTAAAAAATTATTTTTTAACAAAGAAACAAAAAAATGATTTTCTACAAAATAGTTAAAGTGAAAAATAATAATTTTCAGCTAAGGAAAAAAATAGTTTTCAACAAAATATCTCAGTTTTCAACCAAAGAGACAAATTTTCATTTAACATGATGAACTTTAAAGAAAAATAATTTTTATCAAAAGAGTTTAAAATTTAACCTATTAATTAAATGTTCATTAAAAAAAGAATTCTGAACCCCCAAAAAATGCAGTAGTTGATATTTCAATCAAAAAAGTTTTAATTTTTAATCAAAAACATTTTAATTCAACTAAAAAAGAGCTATTTTCAACATGAGTTGCCTCTTTAACTAAAAAAGATTTTTTCCGATATTTAAAGAAAAATTAAACACGCTAGCGAAAAAATTTCCTGACTTTGAACAAAATTCCCCGACATTTCCAGGTTTTTCCAGGTATATACAAATTCCCTGACCATTCCAGGTTTTTCAGGTAGGGTAGACACCCTGTTTTACCCATATCCTTCCCCAGCGGAGCGAGAAGATCTTTTTTCAGACCAAAATTAATTTTAAGGGTAAATGGTAGTCTGTGACGCAATCAAAATTTGACCTAGTAATGTTAATTTTGTCCGCCTTTTTTTTTATTGAATTAAATAAGTTTATCGAATTTTTGGGATAAGGAAGAAAATATATGAGCCGACATCGGTTGAGTCCCTTGGAGTAATTATTTTGTAAGGAAAAACGGTACTATTAAGTTTTCCATGATTGCCTTGTAAGAGACGAAGCGACGGAAAAGTTTTGAGTTGGAAAAAGCCCCTAGCGCCGCCACCTTCCTTTTTCAAAAAAGTCGCAACTTGTCAGATAGTTCAACTCAGATCGACAGCTGTGAATACTCAGTCGGTAACACGACTCTATTGAAAAATTATTCACTAAAAGAATTAATTATTAAATAATATTTAACTGAAATACTTGAAAATATTTACCAAGAAGAAAATTTTTTAAACAAGGAGATTAACTTTAAAAAAAAAACATCATGTTCTACAAAAAAATAGATTTTTTTTTAATACGTGAATTTTAAACGAAACAGTTGAATTTTCACTTAAGGGCATGTGACACAGCTACATACCTATATTACCGACCACAGTTTTTCAGTTCACTGAATGTTTTTTTGAACCTGAGAACATTTTTTGTAAATAAAATATCGAGCTGAAACTTTGGAAAATG
>NC_046657.1:7820008-7834118 GCF_010883055.1 Belonocnema kinseyi
TGGAATTGATTGTCAAAATATATTTTTTTACATCTTTTATTATTAAGCTTTGTACTTAAACGTAGTTTTCTTTCGGCTCTTGCATTTCTCAAAGTTTGAGACATGTATAAAAAAAGTTCGAACGTTCAAAAAATGTTGAGGTTCAGAAAAAAGATGAAATAATTTTCAGTGAAGTCCCTACCAAAATGCAGTGCCTAAACGTACTTTATTGTACTTTAATACATTTCCCGAAGTTTCAGCTCGATATTTTACTTACAAAAAAAGTTCTTAGGTTCAAAAAAACATTCAGTGAACTGAAAAACTGTGGTCGATAATATAGGTATTTAGCTGTGTCACATGCCCTTAAAAGAGGAACTTTTTCAGCCAAATTGTCGAATATTGAAACCAAAGTATTACTATTCTACAAACAAGATTTTCAAAAAATACATTAATTTTTCAACCAAACACTTCAATTCTGAACTAAAAAAGATCATTTTTCAACCAAAAATTAAATGATTACATTTTCAGTAAAAAAAAAAGAATGTTTAAACAAACAAATGATTTTTTTACTAAAATTATTGAATATTCAGCTGGAATAGTATTTCCATTTTAAGTTGAAAAAAATTATTTTCTACAAAAAAGAAATAAATTTTCAATAAAATAGCTCATTTTTTAAGCAAAGAAATAAATTTTTAATATAAATGATGAATCTTCAATCAAAAAACTAATTTGGATGAACAGAGTTTATTTTTCAAACAAGCAAATTTATTTAAAACATTAAAGACGAATTTTTATCAAACTTAATTTAGTTTTTTTTACTGAAAATTTAACCGTTCAACTTTGGGTCGAAAAATGACATTTTTATTTCAAAATATAACAATTAGGATGTATATTGATCTTTTTTAATCGAAAACTACTTTATTTCGTTCAAAATTCACGTATTTTATTTTTAAAAACCTACTTTTTCAGAAAATCGACTTTTTAAAATCTAAAACCTACATGTTTTGGTAGAAAATGATATTTTTCTTCAACTTAAAATGAAAATACTATTTCAGTTGAATATTCCATAATTTTAGTAAAAAACTGAAAATGAAAGTATTCAATTTTTGGTTGAAAAATTATCTTTTTTATTCCATAATTCGTCGAATTCGTTAAAAGTTTAACTATTTTACGGCAAGATTCATTGTTCTAGTTTAAAACTATTTTTTTTTAATTTAAAATGCAATTATTCTAGTTGAGGATTTATCATTTTAGTTGAAAATTCATAAGTTTGGTTGCAAATTAATTTCTCCAAATGAAAAGTTAACTATTACTTTTGTTGTTGAAAAATGATATTTTTTAGTTCAAAATTGAAGTATTTGGTTGAAAAATTAATATATTTGTTGAAAAATCTTTTTCGTTTATCTTTTTCGTTTAAAAATCACATATTAAAAAAATATCTATTTTTTTGTAGAACATGATGTTTTTCTTTGAAAGTTAATCTCCTTGTTTAAAAACTTGTCTTCTTGGTAAAAATTTTCATGTATTCAGTTAAATATTATTTAATAATTAATTATTTTAGTGAATAATTTTTCAATAAAGCCGTGTTACCGACTGAGTATTCACAGCTGTCGATCTGAGTTGAACTATCTGACAAGTTGCGACTTTTTCGAAAAAGGAAGGTGGCGGCGCTAGGGGCTTTTTCCAACTCCAAACTTTTCCATCGCTTCGTCTGCTACAAGGGAGTCACGGAAAACTTAAAAGTACCGCTTTTCCTTGCAAAATAATTACTCCAAGGGACCCAACCGATGTCGGCTCATATATTTTCTTTCTTCTCCCAAAAATTCGATAAACTTATTTAATTCAAGAAAAAAAGGCGGACAAAATTAACATTACAAGGTCAAATTTTGATTGCGTCACAGACTACCATTTACCCTTAAAAAATGTTGAATTCATCTAGTCCGAAAAGGCCATAAGAAACGTTGGTTACCACCTCTGCTGATAATACAGATTCCTTGTAAAATTGCAGCAATCTTTAAATTCTATGAATTCGACATACCTCTTGAATTTTGAAGGACAGTTCCTTCCAAATGTCTTCTATTGATGCCAAATTTTATAACTGCTGAGGCGAGGTGTTTCCATACTGTGTATAATGCATTCTTTTTTTCCGGGTACTTTTGATCAAAATCTTGCAACAGTAGTTTGTATCCAAACTGGACTCGTAAAACCGGAAAGAGTTTGATGTACTCGAATATATAGTTTGTCCTTAGAAATTCTTCTCGCTCGGCAAAACACAATCGCCAATTTTCCTTTTGTTCTTCGAAGCTGCCCACATTACGTTGTAAGTGCTTGTAAGCCGTGGTCGAATTTTCGGCAGGTAAGCGACCGGATTCTTTAATATAATAAAAAGAAGCTATTGGGAATTGTTAAACTGCGATACGCCACATGGTGACAAAAATCCGAACTAGAAAAAATAGGTACGATCTTATGAAACAATTTTTCATTTTAAATCATTAACATTCAAATATTAGAATTTTAATCTTGTTATACTTTTAACACAGAATATTTTATAAAAGGAATAAAACAGTATTTCATATACAAATTTAAAATTTTCAAATTTATTAAATCATTTAAAACAAAGTCTTTTCTATCATAAAAGATGGCTTTTTGACACAATAATTGAATTATTAACATGCTAGTTGAATATTTAATCTAAAAAGACAAATTTCCAACGAAAAAGTTTCATAGTTTGTATTTCAATAAAAAAATAATTAAATTTATACAAAAAAAGTTTCTAAAGATGACTTCAACAAAAAATTAATTTTCCTCGAGACTAATGCATTTTTACCCAACAAAAATAAAATTTCAAACTGAAAAATTCTTTTTTACACAAAAAATTTAAATTTTAAATTAAAAAAGATCAATCTTAAAAAAAATAAGGTCACATTTTTTGTTAAAAAATTAATTTTACACACAAAAAACAATACATTCCACTAAACAGTTAAATTTTCAACCAAATAGAATAAAAAGAAAATTTCAATTAAGCAAATAAAAAATTAACAATGTAGTTAAATTTTTACCCAAGTAGTTGAATTTTCGATTAAAAAAGAATAAGTTTCAACAAAATAATTAAACTTTCAACCGAACAGATGGACTTTCAACTAAAAATATAAATCTTTAGTAAAAAAAATTTGCTAACAATTTTATTCAAACAAATTAGTTGAATACTCAAGCAAAGCAGAATGATTTGTAACCAAAAAGTTGCATTTAATTTTAAAATATTAAGTTCCTTAATAAAAATATGAAATTTTAAAAAAGAACAAAGTTTTTATGAGAAAAAATTAATTTTCCATCAAAGAAGACGAATATTTAACCAAAAAGAATGACTTTTTCACTAAATTGTTGAATTCTCTATTATACAGTTGTATTTTTATCAAAAAAAAAATGAAATTTCTCTTCAAACAGAAAATTTTTTTATTACAAAAACGAGCTTTTATCCAAAAAAAGATTCCAATTGATTCTGCAAGATCAAAAATTATTTTTTTTAATAAAAAAAAAACTTCTTTTTCGACCAAAAAGGATGAATTTTTAACAAAATAGTTCAATTCTCTACCAAACAATTGCATTTTTATCCAAAAAAGATGACATTTTTCTTCAAACAGATGGATTTTTAATTAAATAAAAACAAAAACAAATTTTTAAAAATAGTTGGATTTTCATCCAGAAAATATTTCAATTCTTTTTTCAACGCCCAAATATTATATTTATACAGTAGAATTTTCAACCGAAAATGATAACTTTTTAGCAAAATTGTTGAAATTTCAAACAAACAGTTGAATTTTTATCCAATGAAGATAAAATTTTTGCCAAAGCATGTAAATTTTTGAATAAAAAAGACAAACTTAAAAAAAAAGAGTTTAATTATCAACCGAAAAATTACAGCTTTCTTCAAGAAAAATCCCCAATGAAGATTCCAGTTCACTTTTTAACACTAAATGACCAAAATAAGAAAAGTAAACAATTTGTAACCAAAATAGATTTATTATTTTTAGGAAAATTATTAAATTTTCAACCAAGTAATAAAACTCATAATTAAAAGGATAATCTTTAGAAGAAACATGTCGCCAATTCAGATTCGAGATTCTTCAACTTAAAATGAGATTGTTTAATTTTAAACGCTTTGAATTAGAAATGATACAATTTCAACTCCTTTCTAATAAAATTGTCCAATTAAAAAAAAATTTAGTCTGATATTTTCAATTTGGAACGGCTTCAATTAGAAATAATACAGTTTTAATTCTTTGAATTTTAAATGATCGAATTTTTAGAATTGTATTCCGAAAATATTTCATTTTTAACGTTTTGTACTTATACTATTTTTGAACTTTTATTTTAATCTTAAATCATTAAAATTCGCGAAATTTTACACAAAAAAACAATTATTGTACTATTTATTGTGATTTTCAACAGATTATAAACTTCAATGGACTTATTTTGAATCAAACATGAACTCAAAGTAATTTTTTATTAATTGTTTTGTTAATTTGTTAAAAAAACATTATTGACAAAAATGTGTTTTTTTCACTCTATAAGCTTGAAATTATATTTAAAACGATTTGTTTTTTTATAAAAATTGGTTTTTAGTGTTTAATCATTGTGTTAAACTTCACAAAACAATCGTAAAAACGCTTTTATGCAAAACTTAAAATAAATCTTTAAAATTGTGCCTACTGTTTCTAGTTCCAGTTTTCGGCACCAGGCGGCGAAATGGTGAACCACCATTCCCAATAGAGTAGTTTTATTTTTAATCTAGGGCTCGAATCAACTAGAAAGCTAGAAAAAAGTGATTATAAAAGAGCTGAATTTCAAGCCAGAAAGATTAATTTTTCAATTAAATAGTTTAATTTGAAAAAAATTATTATTTTAACCAAATATTTTAATTTACAACCTGCAAAGATGAATTTTCAACCAAATGATCGAATTTTCAAATAAAAATGATTAAACTTGAACCAATTAATTGAATGTTCGAGTCAAATAGACGGCAAAACACGGACATTTCAGAATACAGTTGAACAATCAACTTCAGAACTAAAATTTTCAACAGAAAGATAATTTTCAACGAAAATATATAAATTTTCAACCAAATAGTAGAATTTTATAGAAAAGAATGAAAATCAAAAAATGTACATTCTTCAGGAAATTGACTCTTTTGAGCAGTTTGTTCTCCTTTTTCCGGAAATCATTACTATAGGTCTATTGGAATGTTTACGAATCTTTTTCAGTTGATTTATATTTATTTAAATAAATCCTCAATTGTTTACACAAATTTTTTTCAATGCGCCTAAAATTCTTCTTTTTTAGACCGGACTGACCAACTGTTATTTTAAAGTGAAATTATTCATTTGTTTAAACAAATGTAATTGGCTTAAACAATTGAGGATTTATTAGATAATGTAGACAAGATACCTTGAAATTAAAATCTATAGGTTTATTACAAGAAAAGCTGACTTTTCTACCATAATTTGAAAAAGAAATTTAAATTGACAATAACAATTAATTTTTTAAACAATAGGAAGAAATTTGGAAATAAATCAAGTCTTTTTGAGAATACAAACTGCCATTTAGATCTCAAAAAACAGATTTTAGACGAGTTTTCGAGAAAAACAGATTATTTAAACAAATAAAATTTATTTAAATAAATGTAAATTAACTTAAGAACATTTTTAAACATTCCAATAGATCTAAAGTAATGACTTCCGGAAAAAAGGAGAACAAAATGCTTAAAATGGTCAGTTTCCAGGAGACTGTACATTTTTTTGATTTAAGGGTACTTTTCAGGGCACCGTGGGGTGATTTAGGGGCGTCAAACCCATATGCATAATGATCAAATTCTTCGTTGGAAAGTTCTCGACAAGCCTTATAACTTTAATGTCAACAACAGGCACCATTAAAAATCAAAATTAAAAAAAATACGGGTTTACTTTTTTTGGATTTCGAAACAATTTGGGGGGATCGTTTGCATTTATTTAAAAGTCGCCATTTTGGACCACCCTGATGTTCAATCAGTGATGAATTTTCAACTAAGATGAAAAACAATAGTTGAATTTTGAACAAAAACATCCATTTTCGATCAAAAATGGAATAGTTAAATTTTCTGATAAGAAAAAATTAATTTTCAACAAAAAAAAATAGTTTAATTTTCAATTAAAATAATGAATGTTCAACTAAAATTGGAAATCTTTAACTAATATAGTTGAATTTTCAATCAAAGTGATGAATTTTGAACTAAAACATCCATTTTCGATCAACAATGGAATAGTTAAATTTTCGGATAAGAAAAAATTAAATTTCAACAAAAAAGGTAGAATTTTCAACAAAAAGATAATTTTCAACGAAAAAATATAAATTTTCAACCAAATAGTTTCATTTTATAATTTACAACCAAATAATAAAAGTTCATAAAAAAATTAAGTTTCAGCCAAATAGTTACATTTTCAACCAAATAGTTGAATTTACAATCAAAAGAGAACAATTTTCAAAAAAAAAGTTAATTTTCAATTGAAAAAGATGCATTTTGAATCCAAAGGTGCGAATTTTATATTCAGAAATACGAATTTTAAAAAAAAGTTTTATTTTTTTAACAAAAAGAAGACCTTTAAACAAATTTCTTGGATTTTCAACTAAATAATCGAACTTTCAAATACTATATATTAAACCTTAAACAAAAAGTTTAATTTTCTAACGAACAGTTACATTTTGAAAGATTTTAATGTTTTAAAATGCAGTTAAAATATCAGTCTGAAAAGTGGAATTTTCAACAAAAGTATTTTACAATAAATAATAATTATAAGTCAAACAGTTGCATATACAACCAAATACTTGAACTTTCAATCAAAAGAGAAGAATCTTCAAGAAAAAAGTTCATTTTCAACCAAAAACGCTACTTTTTCATCATAAAAGACGAATATCAATATATAAAGATAAATTTTCTATTCAAAAAGATGAATGTTCAAGAAAACACTTGCATTTTTTACCAAAAAAGACTACTTTAGTACCAAATTTTTCAATATTAAACCAAATGTCGAATATTCAAGTAAAATAGATTATATCTCAATCAAAAAAGTTTCATTTTCACCCAAATAGTTACATTTCCACACCAAAAAGATGAATTTTTTAAAAGACAATTTTCAAGGCCAATGAAATTTAAAAAATTCAAACTGAATCTAAAAATGTTTCCTTTTGAATTAATAAAAACTGAGCTGCAAATTAAAACACTCCAAGAGGAAATCTTAAAATTTAAACTTTTAAAATTGAAATTTAAAAGTTTTTAATCCAAACATTTTCAGGGTGGCTTTTTTAATCGATGAAATAAATTCCCGGTTTTTTCCCGGTTCGCAAACATATATCACAGACAATGAAATTCAAAAAATGGAACACTAAAGCTAAAAAATTTTCCGCTTGAGGTAATAAAAACTGAGCTGCAAATGAAAGCACTCAAACTGGAACTATTAAATTTTGAACTTTTAAAATTGAAATTTAAAAAATTTTAATTAAAAAATCTTGTATTCAAATGCTCAATAATTTACGCGTATAAAATTGAAGGTACTAACATTTTTCTATATAAAAAAAATATAAATCCACGCTATCATTTTTAATGCTCTAAATTAAAAAATCAATCAATAAACTTTAAAATTTTCAAAATTATATCATTTTAAGGAATTTTAAGCTAGAAACGTCAAATATTGAAAAATTGGAAAAAAATTTAACTGAACACTTCTTAAATTAGAAATTCAATTATTTTATTTTTAAATAGTTTAAACATCCTTGGAAAGATTCAAAATTTTATTTCAAAATCTTGAGAAATCTAGAAGTTGTTTTAAATTGGTTTTAAATTTAAAATTATTTTGGAAATTTGTTCAGAACTTCTAAATATCTGTCAAAATTAATTGATTTTCTTCTACAATTTTGGGAAAGACTTCAAAAGAATAAAAACATTTTCTTAAAATTCCTAGGAAAATTTAAAATAACTTTTCATTTTGAAAAATTATTTTAAGAGGATATTTAAAGTTTTTCAAAGATTTAAACGAAATTTTCAAAGAAGATTCTAGAATATTTTAAGAAAAATTTCTCAAATTTCCATGATAAGTTTAAATCTTTTTAAAACTCCTAAATATCTCTTAAAATTACTCAATTTTCTCTACAAATGTTTATTTGTAAATTATACATCAAAATTTAAAAATTTCACTTACAAATGAAGCATTTTTCAAATACAACAATTAAAATTGCAATGTTCAAAGTTTAAAGACTCTTCGAAATTTTAACAATTCCAGGCTTTCTATGTCAAACAAGTGAGATAAAGATTATTTACTTTTAAATATTTGGTTTCAATTTACTTGTATTAAATAAAAATTGAAATATTGCTAAATATTCAATAATTAATCTTTTTTTTTAATTGAAAATTTCAAATTGAATGGGTTAAAAATTGAATATTTTAGACTGAAACAATATTTTAAATTGAATAAAATCCTTTAATTAAAAAAAATATTATTATGTAGTTATTTTTAAGCTGAAAATAATTTATAAACATTCAGTCACAAGTTCAAATTTGTTTAATAACTAAGACTTTCAAATTGAAACCGTTTAAGTTTTAACGTTAAAATCTGAAGATTCTTAAATCTTGAACTGGTTTAAAATCATGTCATCAAATCGTTTTTGTTCAGTTTTTATTACTTAAATTACATATAAATTACAAAAAATTCTTTATTTATTAAATAAAACTGTTTTATGTCCAAAATTTTTAACGTCAAAGGCTTTTATTTTTTATTTGTTCAAGTCTTTAAGTAACCATTTAAAAATTATTTAAATAAAAATTTAGGCTTAAAAATAAAAATTGTCAATGGAAAATTTTTGAAGTAACAAAATTTTAAATTACACATTGTGAGCTAAATAATAGAATAATTGAAAAACATAAAAATTCAACTAATCATTTAAAAACTGTTGAAATCGAACGTGAACAGATTTTTCTTTTACAAATTTGTAAAATTCCCGGTAAAAAAAAACACTGTTTTTTTTTACTTTTATAAATTGTAGAATTCAAAGATTCAGATTCAGTTCCAAAAATATAAATCCACGTTATCATTTCTAATGCTCTAAATTAAAGTGTTAACGAATAAATTAAAACAATTTTAAAAATTATATAATTTTAAGCCATTTTAAGCTAGAAACATTAAAAACTTACAGATTACATTTTTTAATGAACTGAGCACTTCTTAAATAAAAAGTTTAATTATTTTTATTTTAATAGTTTAAAAATTCTTAAAATATTTCGAACTTTTATTTAAAAATCTTGAAACATCTACATGTTTTATATTTAAAAAAATTTTTTTTAACTTTTTTCAGAACTACAATTAAAAAAATATATTTTCTCATAATCTTCTACATTCACTTTGGATAATTTTGTAAATCTTTCTCAATCTTTTTAAATTTTCTCTTAAAATTAATTTTTCAACATAAAAAATCATTTCCGATTTTCCTACTAAATGGTTGGTACAAATAGCCAGATTTGTTGGTACACGTCGACACTTCTTTTAAATTATTTGTAAACATTTCAAATTTTTATAGATATTTAATGTTATTTAAACATCAAAATTCAACCATTTGATTTACAAACTAAACTTTTCTTGAATATAACAATTAAAATTGTAACGTTCAAAGTTTAGTTTTTTTTTGTTTAGGACCGAATATTTAATTTATCATTTCTGTTTTTAAATAAACCGTCAAATATTTCTAATAACTGAAATATTTTAGACTGAAATAATATTGAAATTTAACACAAGACTTTATAATTATAATAAATTATAAATAAATATATAATTTTTAATTGTTCAAGTCTTTGAAACTGCAGTTTAAAATTCTTTATATTAAAATTTATGCCTAAATATTAAAATCTAAAATGGAAAATTTGTAAATTGAAAGATTTTCAAATTACGCATTCTAAACTAAATTTATTTTAATTAATTACGTCAATTCTAAACATCCTTTAACAAAAAAGAGCAAAACATTTTAAAACACATTAATATTGAAAAAACACTTCCATTTCCCAATTTAAAAAATCCATTTTTTACAAAAAATGGAATAGTTAAACTTTCAGTCGAAAAAGTTAATTTTCAACAAACAAAAAAACGGATTTTAAACAAAATAGTTCAATTTTCAACCAAAGTGGTGAATTTACAAATAAAATTAAGTATCTTCAAATGGAATAGTTAAATTTTTAACAACAACAAATGAATTTTTAGCAAAAAAGATGAATCTTTAAACAATAAGATTAATTTTCAAATAAAAAGATTAATTTTCTACCAAAAAATAGAATGCATCAACGAGAAACATGAAATTTTAACGAAATAGTTGAAGTTTGAACTAATAAAATAAAAATTCTTACCCAAAAATGGAATAATTAAATTTCTAGTAAAAAAATATATTTTAAACCAAACAGAAGAGTTTTCAACTAAAACAATTAATCTTCAACTGAAATAGTTGAATTTTCAAACAAAAAATTAATTTTCACTAAAATAAAGAGATGATTTTTCAAATAAAATTGTAAATATTTAACTGGAATAGTTAAATTTTAAACTAGAAAGATGAATTTTTAAATTAAATCAGGGTGACCGTTTTAATAAAAGAAACAAATTCCCGGCCATTTCCCGTTTTTTTCCTCGTTCGCAAACAATTTTGACGATCATTGAAATGAAAATTTCGAAGTTAAAAGCTAAAATTTTTGTTATTTAAAGTAATTAAAACTGAGCTGCAATTTTAAGCTAGAAACAATAAAAATTGAGTGATTACATTTTTTAAAAATTTTTCTAAAATCTTTCCTTACTTTTTTTTAATTCCTGCACAGTTAAAAATATTCCAGATACATTTTTGACGAGTTTGGAAATATTTTGAAATATTCTCTAAATCATTTCAAATTTTATATTAAATTTTAATCTTTTCAGAATTTCGAAATATCTCTTCAACTTACTCAAATTTTCCATGGGAATAATAGTTGTTCAATATTTATTTGTATAACAAACTTCAACAATTTTACTTAGAAATGAGAAGTTTTCAAATAGAACAATTAAAATTGTAACATCCAAAGTTTTTTTTTTTTAATTAAAAAATGTCAAATTCTCAAATTTTTAACTTAAAAAATATCTGAAATTGATTAAATTTGAACACAATAATTAATTAATAATAATAAATTATTTATTAATAAGAAATTACGCAATCATTAGTCTTGTAAAATCAATTTTATGATTATTCACTTGTTAATCCTTCATGTACAGTTCAATTTTAAATATCGTTATAATTTATATTTGCAGCAGATCAACGAAAAATTTTTTATTTGAAATTGTCGAGTCCAAACACTTCTAATTTAACATTTTTTTAATCTTTAAAACGCCATTTTTTAAATGAAAGACTATCGAATTAGGCATTGTAAAATAAATGATATAATAATTAAGGCATATAAAATTTTAACTAATTATTTTGAGAAACTGATAAAATTAATCTTGAACAGATTTTTTTCCTAAAAATTTATAAAATTTCCGATCAAAAAATAAATTGACGGTTACTTCCCGGCTTTTCCCAGTTTAAAAAAATTCCCGGTCATTTCCCGGTACAGCAGACACCCTGTGAAATGGTGAATCTTTAACTAGAATAATTGAATTTTTGAAAAAAAAAAAAAGATTAATGTTCAACCAAACAGATGAATTTTTAAGTATAATTATCGAATATTTAACTGAAATAATAATTACATTTTCACTTTAAAAAAATCTAATCTACCAAAAAACACCGTAAGGAAGAACAAGTTATCAACGCAAAAGCTCATTTTTCAATCAAAGAAATTAATCTTCAATTAAAAAGATAAAACTTGTACTTAAAATCATAAATATTTAACCGGAATACTTCAAAAGACACGAAATACAAGAATTTTCAAAGAAATATTTTTTCTACTAAAAAAAACAAATTTTCATCCAGTTTTGAATTAGAAAATATCAATTTTCAACTAAAAATGGAGATAATAAATTTTTAGTTGAAGAAATTAGTTTTCAACCAAAATGATCGATTTTCAACTAAAATGATGAATCTTTAACTGGAATAGTTGAATAAAAAGATGAATTTTCAGCCATGAAGATTAATTTTCTACGCGAAAATTCGAATTTTCCACAAAATACATGATTTTTTAAGCAAACAGTTTAATTTTTAAATACGAAATATTAATTTATAACCAAATGTTGAATTTCACCAAAAAAAGATAAACTGATTCTAAAAAAAAATCAGCGGCCACCTGCAAATAGATCGCTTTTAATAAAACATATAAATTTTCAACAAAATCGATGAATGTTTAACCAAATAGTCGAATATTTCAGCCAAAAATATATGGATTTTTGTATTGCATTCGATTATTTCAAAATTTTGAATAAGGATTTACGAAATAAAAAATTGTTCAATTTCAACAGCTATTAATTATAAAAAAATGTTATAATAAAGATTGAATAAGAAATTATTCCATTATTAATGTTGTTAATTAAAATAGGACAATTTTGTTTAGTTTTGAATTTTAATTTTAAAAGTTGCATTCTGATTAAAATCAAAACTAAGTATAGCGTACTTATAAAAAAAAATAGTCGTACTTTTTGTAAAGCTGCAAAAATTCGCATTTTTTCGAGAAAAAAAAATCGAAAAAGTTGCACGATCCGAATCCTGTGATTGATAAAATTTAGTTTTTCTATAAACATACCTTCTACATCCTCGGTACTTTGAACAAAATCGGCATCGACTTCGATGACTGAGCCACCAAGTTTTCTTTGCACTTTTTGGTACCTATTGAATAGTTTTCCGTTGTTAAACGTTCTGCTACTGAATTTTGTCTTCGGTTTCGAGGGCACAAAGTAGACCGTCGCTCTCTCATTCGGGTACTCCTCAACAATTTCCGCAGCTGCTTTCCGAAATATTTGTGTGTTTATTCTGAAAAATTTAATTATTATTTCTTTAAAAAAAAATATGTGCATACGAAATAAAAAGATGAATTTAAAAAAAAAATAGTTAAATTTTCAATCAATATATCAAGAAAGATGAATTTGTGATAAAACATATGATTAGATTTTTGGTTAAAAAAAATTAATTTTCAATTTAAAAAGATTAATTTTCTATTAAAAGAAATTAATTTTTAACAAAATATATGAATTTTCGACCAAAATTTGAATTTTTTGAACCTAATAGTTACATTTTCAACCGACTGAATAAATTTTCAACCAAAACGGCAAATTAGGCAACCAAGAAGATTATTTTATTAAAAAATCAAAGTTTCAACAAACTAGAGAAGTTTTTAACGAAATAGCTGAACTTTCAAGGTAAGAGAATAAATGATAATCCAAATATGGAATAGTTTTTCGAGGTGTCCTTTTTTCTGCATCGAATAATGAAATAATCGGTTGTTATAGATGTGAAACAAAATTTCAAGTTTCGTTTTTTATTGTCCAACAATTCTTAGAGAAACAGAATCATAAATTAAAAAATTTTGAATTTGTACGAACATAAGTCGTCTTTGAAATCCTTGAAATCTTTGTGAATTCGTTGAAGTCTCTTGAAGTACATAAAATATTGTAATTTCTTTTAAATATTTTGGGATGTTTATAAATTTTCCTAAAATATTTAATATCTTTATAATCGTTGTGATCCTTGTGAAATGTGTTGAAATCTTTACATTATTTGTGAAAGCTTTCTTTAATGTTTGTTTGTAAAATCCTTTGTTCTTTTGAAATCATTGAAACCTTTTTGAAATCTTTCTGATTTCGTTGAAGTCTCTTGACATACTTAAAACTCTTGTAATTCTTGTGAAATATTTTGGGATCTTTTTAAATTTGTGTAAAATGTTTGAAATCTTTAAAATCCTTGACATCTGTGTGACATTTTTAAAATATTTGTGAAAGCTTTCTTTAATCTTCGTTTGTAAAATCCTTTGTTCTTTTGAAATCATTGAAACCTTTTTGAAATTTTTCTGATTTCGTTGAAATCTTGTAATTTTTGTGAAATCTTTTGGGATCTTTTTGAATTTGTGTGAAATTTTTGAAATCTATAAAATATTTGAAATCAGTGTAACATTTCTTGA
>NC_046657.1:7834218-7838448 GCF_010883055.1 Belonocnema kinseyi
AAAATATTTGAAATTTGTGTTACATTTCTTGAAATGTTTGAAATATTTCTGAAAGCTTTCTTTAATTATTGTTTGTGAAACCTTTTGAAATCTGTGTGAATTTCGTTCTTTTTGTTTGTTTAAAATTTACTTTTCTAACTGCAGATTGAACTATTCTAGTTTTGATTTATAAAATTATCTTTTTCAGTTGAAAATTTATATATTTTATTGAAACTATCTTTTTTGGTAAAAAGTTCATCTTTTGGGTTTAAAATTAAGTTGTTATGTTGAAAATTCATTTTTTGTCGCAAATTGATTGTCTGGAGTGAAACTTTCATTCTTCTATTTTTATTTTTAAAAAACCCATTATTTTTGGATAAAAAAAACTATTTAGTAGTTGAAAATTCATCATTTCAATTAAAAATTTATTTCGTAGGTTCAAGATGTATCTTTCTGATTAATTTTCTTTTTTAAAGAGTTTAAAATGTTTTCCAATTTGAAGCGATACATTTTCCAGCGAAATTTAAATAATGTAATTATTATTAATAAAGATAGAAAATATGATTTTTAAATTCATAATTCAAAATGATTGTTAAATTCTCAAAGCACTTAAACTATTTAGAACTGTAATGTAAACCATTTAAAACATATAGGAAATAGTGAAAATAGATATCTACACTATAGATCTAAGATACCCATCAAATTCAGAATTTTTCGTTTTTCTACATTTTTTAAATTAAATTTTATCTGTGAAGAAAAATGCGCCCCTTCGCTCCGCTGGGAATCAAACCCTTAAATTCTTTCTTGGATTCTTTAGAGCCGGCATAGGGGATAGAGCACCCAACCACTAATCGGAAGACCTGGGTTCAATTCCCAGCGGAGCGAAGTGGAGGGATCTTTTTTTCACAGATAAAATTTAATCATATACAACTTTTTTAAATCATACAGGATTTTCTGTAAAATCTACAACAAAATGTTGGCAAATAAAGTTTTTTTTTGTAAACAATGTTCTAGTATAATGTTTTATAATGCACAATATTCTAGTATATAAAATTCACAGTAAAATATACTTACTTGTTATTACAGGAGAAGTATTTGAACAAATAATCCACCACAGATCGAACCAGATGGGTGCGAGAAGTGTTGTTTAAATTTTTACCCGATTTTAAGGCGAGACGACCCTCATAATGTGTAGCGAGGTATGCTCGCAAACCCTAAAAATAATTAGGTTGAAAAAAATACAAATTAAATGAAGCTATCGCAAACTAAAATATAGCAGGCCTCACAGTCTCTATTTCGGAACAATTTAATTTACATTCAAAAGGATTCAAATGAATTGTTAACAGTGTTAAGAAATAAAACGAATTCCATTTTTTTCGTGAAGCTAGATTGAAAGAGAAGCAATGAAATTCTTAAAACTTCAAGGTCAATTTAAAAAAAAAATCTCAAATGAATTTAAAAGATTTTGAAAAGACTTAATTGAATTCAGTATCTTTGAAATAAGCATAGAAAAATTCGAGGGAATTCAAAGAATTTTATGAATTGCCTAAAAATTTCAAAATTAAAAAAAATTCACTGAATTAAGTAGAATTGAGAGAATTTAGAAGGATTCAAGGAAATTCAAAAAAATTCAAGAGAATTCCAAACAATTGAAAAGAGTTCAGGGTGAAAATCGAAAAAAATTGAATTGATTACAATAAATTTGGAGTAAATTTAGAGCAATGAAAAAAATGAAAAGAATTAGATTAAATTCACTACAAATCGACCGCAATTTAAAAATCAATCAAGTGAATTAAAAACATTTGAAAAAAAAGATAAATTATCAGAGTTGGATAGAATATAGTGAGTTTAGAATTCAAAACTTTTTTTAAGAATTTAGTATAAATTAATCAGAATTCCGGGCGTCTTACAAATTAATTATAAGAAATATTTGAAAATCTCTCCAAATCTTCGAAACACCTTCACTTCTTGTGAATAATTTCTTTTTTAATCCATTAAAATTGTTTAAATCTCTTGAAAATTCCTTGAAATCTTTTAAAATACCCTAAAATATTTCAGTATTTGAAAGCCTTCAAACTACTGAAATAAATAAAACATATTTCTGAAAATCTTTTAAAATTTCCTAATATATTTCGAATTCTTTGATATATTTTGTAAGCCCTTGGAACTTTTTGAAGCCCTTGAAAACGCCTCACAATGTTTTTAAAAATATTCTTAAGTATTTCAAATCCTTCTAAATCCCATTAAAGTATTAAAATAAATAAAAAATTTCTTTATGATCTTTCAAAATAAGCTAAATTAATTTTAATCCTTTACGCTCCTCTGCATTTTTTTAAAACTCTTGAAAATGCCAAGAAATTTGAAAAAAAATACGTTAAAATATTTCAAATCATTTTATCAATTAATCCTCAGGATCAATAAAATTGAAACTTCTAAACATTAACCAAAAATTCCATTGAATTAAGTAGAAAAGAGTAAATTTAAAGAAACTCAAGTGAATTCATAAAATTCAAGAGAATTCCGAAGAATTCAGGGTGAATTCCAAGTCTCTTCACATGTTTAAGACCCTACGAAAGACCTCACTTCTCATGAATAGATTCTTTAAAATGCACTAAAATATTATAAAATTCCATGATATTCTATGATGATATTTTCTGAAATCATGGAAAATGTATTAAAATACATTGATAGTTTTAAAATCCCTTGAAATCATTGAAATCTTCGGAAATCTTATAAAATAACATGAAATCTTTCAAAATATTTTAAAACCTTATACGTCCTGTAGAATCGTTCCATCTTCAGAAATTCTAGAAACTCTTTATCCTATAATATTTCAAAAGCTTTAAAGTCACTTCAAATTAATGAAATTAATTTTTTTTAAATCCTTGGAATCTTTTTAAATTCCCTAAAATAATTCAAATTAAAAGCTCCTGAAAATGAGAGTTGACGGTCGCCGTGTGGTGGCGCCAGCTATGCAGTTGGCCTAGAATTCAAATTTTGTAAGGCAAAAAGGGTTTAAAAAAATGTTTTTCAAATAAAACTAATTTTCTGATAGTTCTGGGTAAAAGATAATAATTTATTAGATTTTTTATTACCTTCTGAATAAAAAACATTTAGCGAAAATCGTAAAATTCACTGCTTTCAGACGTAAATCCCAATGCATTTCTACTAACGACAAAAAATCATTATTCATGCACAATAAAATTAGACATATCATTATTTGTGTAATTTTTAAATATCCGAAAAGAAAATAGTCTAAATTTTATAATATTTTTATTATATTATGTAATATATATGACATAATATTTATTTTATTTATTCATTTTAATTCATTTCGGATTTTCAAATATTTTAATAAAGAAATTATGTGTTTTAATGAAGACAATGTGCTTCCTTATTTATTATTATATGTTATTTCAAGTTCAAAAAATGAACCTTGTTAAAAATGATTTATAAAATGGAGGAAAATGTGCTAATGTTAATTATAACTAATTTTGGAAAAGAAATCGAGGTGAACTTTTGAAAAAAATATTTCGGGTTTTCTTTATTTGACAATAACAATTTAGAGTTTAATGTTTTCCCTTTTCTCTGTAGGTAAAAGTTGCAATTCTTATTTAACTCTAATACTGTATCGCTTATTTTATTCCTATAAAGATTTTCTGCAAATCTCATTGGTAGTTTTATTTTAAAAAATTGATTTATGAAAACCTATTGTTTACAAAAATAACGATTTCATAATCCCAAAATTAAATTTTTTATCTAAAATTATATCTATGAGATTTGCGGAGTATCTGTTGAGGAATAAAATAATTCCTACATAATTAGGATTGAATAATGGTTGCAACTTTTACCTAAAGTGAGAGAAAAATATTAAACCGTAAAAACTATTGTTAGGTAAACAATGAAAATTGTGAAATATTTATTTTAAAAGTTCACCTCGAGTTTTTTTCCAAAACCAGTTATAATTAACAATAAAATATTTTCCTCGATTTTATAAATCATTTTTAACAACGTTTATTTTTTTAGCTTGAAATAACTTTAGTTCATGTTTAATTTAAAAACAAATATTGACATTGATTAACATTAATTAATTAAATTTTTGGACTATGTGTAATTGTGGGTCCGGATGCAATAAGGGCACATAAAATGTTTTCGTGCGAAAACGAAGTCCCCTGGAGGCTTTAGAAAAAATTTTCGAATTTTAATTTTCAACAGATATATATGGATGTAAAATTTGATTGCGCATCTTTT
>NC_046657.1:7838548-7846746 GCF_010883055.1 Belonocnema kinseyi
AATTTTATATGAAAAAAAGTTTGAATTTTCAACCCGAAGTTTCATCAAAGAAGTTCAATTTTCAAACAAACTGATGAATTTTCTACTAAAATTATGAATGTTCAACCAAAAAAAAAAAATTGTAAAAATTTAAAATAATTTGTTGACTAAAAATGTAATTAATTAATTCAGGAAATTCAGAGAAATTAGAGGATTCAGATGAATTCATAAGAATTTATAGAATTCCGAAGATTTCAGAGGATTGAAAAGAATTTTTGGTTGAAAAATTATCTTTATTAGTTGGAAATTCATTTTAGTTGAAACTTCATATTTCTGGTTTAAAATTCAACTGTTTCAGTTAAAGACTTACAGTTTTTGTTGAAAATTCATCACTTTTTAAAAAAAATAAAATAATTTTTCTCTGAAATTTCGTTGTTTTTTGTGGAAAGTATTTTTTTTCACTTAAAATTTAATTTATTTCAATTCAATGTTCCATAGTTTTAGTTGTAAATTCGTATGTTTGGTTGAACATTAATTTTTTTGCTTAATTAATTAACTTAACTTAATTAATTTTTTTTAAAGCTAGTTCTTTTGTGGGAAGTAATTTTTTTAAACTGAAAGTTGAACTTTTTCCAATTGAATATTCCATAGTTTTAGTTGGAAATTCATCTGTTATCTTGAACATTAATTTTTTAAACTTAAAATTAAAGTATTTAAGTTTTGTGTAAACAATTTATATTTTTTAGTAAAAATGAATTTTTTGTTTTTGTTGAAAACTTAAGTAATTCAGTTGAAGATTCATTGTTGAAAATTTATATTTTTTCGTTTAAAGGTGTACTGGTTTGTTAAAAAGTAACTTTTTTGTTTGAAGATTCATTACTTTAGTTAAAAATGCATTTCTATGGCTACAAATTTAATTATTATATCGAAATTTTCGCTTTTTTTTCTGTTAAAAATTAATTTTTTAAGAGAAAATTTAACTATTACATTTTGAGCTGAAAATGTTTTCTTTTCGAGTTCAAAATTCACTTATCCTGTTACATATTCTTTAAGCTTTAGTTAACAATGTATATTTTTTAGTAAAAATTAATTTTCTGTTTTGTTGAAAATTCAAGTATTTCCGTTAAAGGCTCATTATTTAAATTGAAAATTTAGCTTTCTGGTTTAAAGTTCAAATTTTTCAGTTGAAGACTTACAATTTTAGTGGAAAATTCATCACCTTGTTTGAAAATTAAAATATTTTTTTGGAAATTAGTTTTTTTGTTGAAAATTCATTATTTTTGGTTGAAACTGTAAGTATTTTGTTCAAATCTCTTTTTTTCGTTCCTAATTATTTTTTGACCTAAAAATTGAACTGGTTCATTTTTTGTTACAATTTATTTTTTTAGTTTCAAATTCATTTCTTCAAATAAAATTGAACTTTTTTATTGAAAATTTGTTTTCAATGTTGCTAAAAAATTATTTTTGAACTTCAAAATTGAGTATTTTATTTAAGATTTGTCTTTTTTGTTTAAATTCAACTGTTTTTTTTTAATTTAATATTAATATTTTCTTAAATTTCAGCTATTTAAGTTTTCGTTGAAAATTCATGTTTTTTGGTTCAAAAGTGTAACTTGGTTAAAAAGTAACTTTTTTGGTTAAAGATTTATTACTTTAGTTAAAAATTCATTTGCATGGCTGAAAATTTTACTATTCTATTAAAAAATTCGCTTTTTTGGTTAAAAATTAATTTTTTAAAGAGAAATTTTAACTATTCCATTTTGAGCTGCAAATTTTTTCTTTTCGATTTAAAAACTCACTTATCCTGTTACAAATTATTTAAGTTTTAGTTAACAATTTATCTTTTTTAGTAAAAATTAATTTTTTCTTTTGTTAAAAATTCATGTTTCTAGTTTAAAGTTCCACTATTTCAGTTAAAAGACTAAAATTTTGGTTAAAAATTCATCACTTTGTTTGAAAATAAAACCATTTTTTTTTAAATTTGGTGTATTGTTGTTGCTGAAAGTTAATTTTTTTTGTAGAAAGTAAGTTTTTTAACTTAAAATTTAACTGATTCAATTGAATATTCCATAGTTTTATTTGCAAATTCACCTGTTCGGTTGAACATTAATTTTTTGGACTTCAAATTTAATTATTTAAGTTTTGGTAAACAATTCATATTTTTTTGTTTCTTGTGGAAAGTAATTTTTTAACTAAAAGTATAAATGTTCAATTTTTAGTTAAAAATTGATATTTTCTAGTGCAAAATTTAGATGTTTATTTCAGAGTTCATTTATTTTGCAATATTTTACTTTTATTTGACCGGAAAAATTGAAAAACTTACCGGAAAATTAAAAGCGTCCGCTGAAACGCCACCCTGATGATGAATCTAAACATGATAAGCAGCGACGAATAATTCTCCTCCATATCATTTAAATCTTATTGTTTTTTATAAACTATAGTCTTATTAAGGACTATTCATGAGTATACTTACTTCACGTACTTTAAAAATTTCCTTTATTACTCATGAAACATATTTTTTATAGATTAAGTCGAAGGGAACGGAAACATGTGCTTCTACACTTCATGCAGATTATATTCAACCAAATAAGTGTAAGAATTTTTTAAATAGTTTTTTCAGAAATTATTTTTGCTTAACATGCATAATTATGCAGGGTGTCCCGATACTAAAGATATATTTTTGTATTTGCCCAAGTCTTTTGCATTCTATAAATTCCAGGCTCAATTCTCTGCAATTTTTAAATTCTTGTCAATTGTTATCTCTTTTAAATACTCTGAATTAAAAAAAGTGTTGACTTATTCTGAAGTCTGTAAATTCTTTTGCACTTTGTAAATTCTTCTGAATTCTTTGCATTATTTTGAATTCTCTGAATTGTTTAAAAATGTTCTGAATTCTTCAAACTGTTCTACATTTTTTGAACCCTCACGATATCATTGAATTTTAAAAATGTTTGTCAATTATCTTAACCCTCACACGATATACTCCTTTCTGGCCCCTACTAAAGGTACACTGGTGCGAACCTGGCCTTTGCATTTTCAACTTCGAATATTAAAAACAATATTGAGACTAGAAAACTGTTAAACACATGTTTTTATTGTGAAATTTCCTGCTGAATCTAATGGTTCTCTAGAAATTTGAATAATCATTCATTTTCCCCATAATAATTGGTTATAAATAAAGCGGCGTTTTTGAAAAATCACTTTTTTGGAAAAAATTCGCCATTTTATTCAAATTGATTAAATTTTGCGGGATTTTGCAGTTAAAGGAACACACAATAATGAAAAAAATATTGTTTATGCCGAGAATGTGAATCTAGTATTTTTCCCGGTAGGTCAAATTCGGGGTATTTAAAATGCATGATTTACAGTTATGGAGGAAGGGAAATGAAAGTAATGCAACAATTTTATGAAAATCTTTTTATTTAGAATTTCTCTCGAATGTTTTCAACATGGTAAATTATCATGAAAAATCGATAAATAATTATTTATTGATAACAATTAACAAATAAATGTACATAAACATACTTACATTCAACAAACGAACGTAACTTGATCTCGCAGAGATCAACAAAACTGGAACTAACCGGACTGGGGTCTGAAACCTTGGGGTTCGGGCATGTTTGTCGTGGTGGGGATGATCCCGTACAGCTGCCTATGATCAAATGCTACCAAATTTTCAAAAACAACGGTGCGAATTCGCACCAGTGTACCGTTTGAGGGTTAAAATCATTATAATACCCGCTGGATTATTCCAAATTTCTTTGGATATTTTGAATTATGTATAATGCAAACGAATTCTACAGAAATTTTAAGTTATTTTTTATCCCCTGAAATGTTTACAATACATCATGAATTGTTCTGTATTTCTCCAAGTCTCTTATATTCTCTTATATCTCCTGAACTATTCTGAATTTTCTCATAACTTTTAATTTATCTTCATTCTCCTGAATTCTCTGAAATATTTTGAATTATTTGAATTCTTTTGTATTTGTAATTGTAATTGTTGAGAATTTCTTCATGAATTATTATGTATTTTCTTAATTTTTGTACATTATTTGAATACGGTGAATTATTTTGAACTCTGTAAAGTCTTTAGGACTCTGGAAATTCTTTTGAATCCTCTGAATTCTTCGGAATTCTATAAATTCTTACGAATTCATCTGAATCCTCTAATTTCTCTGAATTTCCTGAATTCTTCTGAATTCTAAAACTTTTCAGTTGTCTGAATTTCTTTGAATTCTCTGAAATTTTTTTCTATTTTCTTTTTTTTTAATTATCTAAATTCTGTAAATTGTTTTGAACACTGATAGTTCTTTTGCACTCTTTGTGCCCGCCAAATATTCAAAAGATATAAATAAAGGAGTTCAAACTACTTCGAAGGGGAATGAAGAACTTAGAGAATCCAAAAGAATTCACAGGGTACAAGAGAGTTCACTGACTTAAAACAAAATTACAAAATGCGAAAGAATTTAGCGAATTGCAAAAGAATTAAGAGAATAGAAAAGAATTAATAGAATTAAACATATTTTAGAGAATTTAAAAGAGTTCAGAGAATTTATAAGTATTCAGACAAATGAGAAGATTTCAGAGAATTTAGTACAATGCAGAGGATACAAACGACTTGCAGAGATTCAAAATAGTGCATTATGAAGGTTTCAAGAGAATTAAAAAATTTGTAAAGTATTCAGTGGGCTCGTGAGAATTAAAAAATTCAGAATTGCATAAAAAGTTCAGAAAATGTCAACAGAATTTAGGTAATTAAGAAAAAGAGAATACAAAAAAATTCATAGAATAAAAAATGCTTCAAAGAATTAAAAATACTTAGACGATTCAAAAGTTTATATGGAATTCGTAATAATTCAGGAGAATTAAAATAATACAAAAGACTTGAAGAAATTCATAATAATTCATGGTGTGTAGTGTAAAGATTTTAAGAGATTAAAGAAGAACTTCAAAATTTCTTTAGAAAAAAAGTTCCACGTGTATTATAATGATTTCAAGATAATTAAAAACTTTTAAAAAAAAAATTCAGTGATCGTGAGAATTCAACAAATTCATAAGAGCTTAGAGAATTTAAATAATTTAAAAGCAATCAAGAAAATTAAAGGAATTCAGAAAAATTTAGAACAATTCAGAAATTTCAGAAAATTAGGACGAATTTTGAGACTTAAGAAGAATTCAGAGGCTGAAAAAGAATTCGCAGACTTCAAACGAATTCACGAAATTCAAAAGAATTCACAATTCGAGCGAATGTAGAGAATTTAAAAAAGATCAGAAAATGAAGAAGAATTAAAAAAATTTAGAGAATAGAGAAGACTTTAAAAAATTCAAAATAATGCATGTTGTATTGTAAAGGTTTTAAGAGAATAAAAAATACTTTAAAAGAATTGAAAGGAGCACAATTCTAATCATTCATTAGGACTGTAAGAATTACTTTGAATTCTGCAGAATTCAAAATACACGAAGGAAGTTAAAATAATTCAACTCTTCAGTGACGCATCGATTGTCTTCCATCCAACGCCTGCTTCTGATTGGTTAATCCTTAATGGTTAATTACTCATTAATCACAACAAATCTTTATTATTATTTTCGACTCAGTTTTTTTATTAGAAATTTAAAAATATAAAAATGTATCTTGAGTACCGGGACACCCTGTATATATATATTTTTTTGAATTGACTGAAAGAAAGTTTGATGTAAATAGGGATTGCAGCAACAGTGCTGCCTGAAGGCGCATTAATTCTTGATACATATAAAGATGGCCATGAACTTATCGAGGTAGAGAGTACTCAAGTGAAGGAAGAAATTGTTCTAGATCATCATAATCACTTAACTGCCAAAAGGCCAAAATTGATGAGTGAAGCGGCTGGCTCAGGAAGGGAAAACTCACGTTCCGAATCTTCCAGATCTGATAGCTGCCTTCGGATGTCAATGAAGACTGATTTCCAACAGTCTGCTTCAGTTTCGGGCTTATTTAAAGAGACGCGAATCTTTCCAAATGTATGTTGAATTGAGCATTTTTATTCGAAATTTCCATATTTAGAGTGCAAACCCGGAGATAGTGTGCCCGGAGTTCGTTCTTCCGAGACTTGAGGCTGGGCCCACCGTCTGTTCAAAACCCGGCACTAATTCCAGGGTTCACTGTATTCAGGCCTCACAGACCGGTCCCTATTTCTTTTACTTTACCCTATATTCAGTTAAGGTCCCTAAAGTAACCTATTTTTAAGATTTGGTCCCTATGGGTACCCTATTTGAGTCAGGCACTTTGGAAAAAACTGTTTAAAAAAGGGCTGCCACACAGTCACTTTTTCAAATGAAAAGAGGACATTGGTCACTTTTCATTCAATAAATTAATTCTGGGATTAATTACTATTCATTTCAGGTCTATGCTTATTTTTTAATTTTTTTGCATTCTTTGAAACATCAAATGCATGGCAAAATAATAATGTTGAATTTAATAACACATTAAAAGTAATTTACTGACAGTGTTAAATAATCTTTGAATATTTTGAGTGATCTTTTCGACATTTTCCATTTTCTAAGCGAAAGAAAATTGAAAAAACTAACTGCTTTTAGATCAAATATCCGCAGTGTTGAAATTTTAAACAAAAATCGTGAAGAATATTGTTAAATAATGACAAATTCTATTTTAAGGACGATACCAAACTGAAATTGTTGTGGCAACGGTGTCACATATAAAATGTATATAGGTATATCAGTTTGTTGTTAAAGTTTTTCAATTAAAAAAAGTATCATTTTATTGTTAATATTAACTGTGAATATTGGGCAACGTTTAATATAATCCAAATCAACGTCTTGGTACATTAGGTAATAAAAAATTAAATCCTAATATATTTACAAGTTTAAAAAAAATGAACTAAAATTATAAATTTTAAAGAAATTTAATGAATTTTTATGAATTTATTTAAAAAATTGCTTTTCAGCATAACTCTTTTCATGAAATTTAGATTAAGATTTAGGACGAAAAGGGATTTTTTATTATACTTGTTTTTAAATTAAACATTAACTAAAAGATCTTATTCTAAATAAGAAATCACAGCATAGGAATCAAGTTTTCAAAATAATTAACAAATTGATATTTTATATATTTTACATTGATTTATTCTCGCCTATCAGTGCATTTAGGTTTTGAATTATTGATCACAATTATTTAAATCGAATCTACAGAAAAGAATGATCAATAAATGTTTATTTTCATTTTAAATGATTAAATTATGTCTTTTAAAGAATAATTGAATGAAGATATAAATTATTTTGCAGTGTTGGATGACTGTAATCTAATAAATAGAATGAAGCTTATCGTGGGTGAAATTTTATAAATTTTTATATTTTTATAGTAACTTTTTAAATTTTATAATTTTCTATTTTTAAATGCTTTTGATGTTGCTACTAAACGGACAATAAGACTTTAAAAAAATTGAAAATTATTCAGATTTTATTTTAAAAGGTAAATTTAAATTTTTGAATATTTAAAAATATGTCGAAAAAAAATCTGAAAGATTTTAAAACAATTTTTTCGAATTAAAATTTTGTTTGATTTGTTGAAGGGAAGATTCAAAAATAATTAAAATCTTGAGAAGATTCCGAGAAATTTTTAATGAAATGTACATTTTTGATGATTTAGATAAAAAAATAAGAAGGCTTTTAAGAATTTTTTAAGGTTCTAGAAGAACAATAAAATTGTTTCAAGATTCCTGGTAAAATTTTAAATGATTACTTTATTTTGAAGTAGGGATTCTAAAAGAAAATTGAATCAGAATTACCAAAAGTTTAGGATAATGTACTAAAAGATTTCAAAGTATTTGTTCGAAAAATTTTAAAAGACCTTTAGAACGTTCAGACATATTAAAAAAATTTTTAAAAATTTTTAATTTGATAATTATAAAAATTTGGAGCAAAATGTAGATTTTTTAAATTTTTGTAAAAAAAAGAAGCTTTTTATGAATTTGGAAAGGTTTTTAGAAAATCAAACAATATTCTCTAGATTATTAGGAAAATTTAAAGTTAGTTTCTGGAAGATTCCAGTACATTTTATTTTTATTTTACATAATTTAAAAAAAATGGTAGTTTAACAAATTTTCATGTTTCAAAAAATGAACTAAAATTGTGGGTCCGGATGCAATAAGGGCACATAAAATTTTTTCGTGCGAAAACGAAGTCCCCTGGAGGCTTTAGAAAAAATTTTCGAATTTTAATTT
>NC_046657.1:7846846-7848962 GCF_010883055.1 Belonocnema kinseyi
CTAAAATGTCACTATTTGATTAAAAATTAACATGTATGTTGAAACTTGATATTTTTAGTTTGAAAATTGAACTCTTAGGTTGAAAGCTTAACTACATTCTTAAAAAACATTCTTTTTTTAAAGATTCATCAGTTTGTTTGAAAATTGAACTTCTTTATATAAAATTCAATTATTTTATTGAAGATTAGTTTTTTTTTAATTAGAAATTAATTTCTTTGTTAAATTCCATTTTGTTAAAGTCTTTATTATTATTATTATTCAACCATAAAGATAAATTTTAAATAAAATTATGGAATATTCAACTGGAATAATAGTCATATTTTCAGATCAAATAAATAACAGTTTTCAACCGAAAAAGATACAAATTTTCAAGAAAATAGTTTTAGGTTTTAGACTTCTAGTTATATTTACAGATATAAATTGTACAACAAAATAGAAAAAAAAAGTTTTCAATAAAACAGCACAAGTTTCAACCAAATAAATACATTTTTAATTAAAATTAAATCTTCAAACAAAAAAATTAAATTTTAACAAAAGATTTAAGTTTCAACCTAATAAATTTATTTCCATTCAAATTGTTTAATTTTGAACAAGGAAAGATCAATTGTCAAACAAAAATAGACATTAAAATTTTCAGTTGAAGGAATTAATTTTCAATCAAACGGATGAATTTTCAACTAAAATGTTTTATCTTCAACTGAAATAGTTGAATTTTATACCAAAAAGAATTATTTTCTATAAAACTTTTCAACCAAAAAAAAAGAAGTTAAATTTTCTGCTAAAAAAGATTTTCAGCAAAATAGTTCAATATTCCACTGAAAAAGTTAAATTTTCAGTACCAAAAATTGATTTTCAATAAAGTAGTTACATTTTTAATTAAAAATGAAATTTCAATAAAAATGGTGAATTTTTAACTAAAGAAAAATAAATTCACAAAAAATAATGTAACGATATTTTCTAACATAATTTTTCAAAATTGCAACATAATTTTTCAAAATTGCGACCAATTTTGACTTGGAAAAAGGATTTTAAAAAATTCCTTTCTTCTAAATAAAAATGCTAATTCTTTTGAAAAAATCCTGTTCCAAGTGAAATAATATTTCTTCATGAAAACTTCCTGTCCTAAAATAAAAACGATAATTATTTTCACTCATATGACTTGCAATTGTAAATAAACTATAAATCTTTTAAAGAATTTCAATTAAATTAAATTAATTAATTAAATTCCCGATCAAATCGCCACCCTGAATTCATCTTAATGTAAGTACAGCGCAAGCATCAATCACTTTTATCAGTTTTAAAATTACTATTTCTTACTTTTATTTATTATTTGGATTTGAGGACATGTTACTGGCGTAATTATTCACTATGATCATTTTAATTTTCCATTCCAAAACAAAGACAAGGAAAATGACAGTAGAAATAAATATGGGTATTAATTTTTACAAATTTTTGGTACCAACCCAGGAATAAAAATTAGCTTACCGAACCTAAATAGGCCTTATAATGTTTCATAAATTTACTCCGAGGCCCCACCAGCGGAATCATTTCTCGTATATCTTGATCGCTGAGTAGTACGAATGACTCATCATCGATCTCGTTTTCTGAAATTCAATATAGAAACTCCAGCGTTAAGGTGCGATAATTAAATTTAAAATAATTCCACCTGTTACACAGTTTCCATAAAACAATTTTATTCATAAACATCAAAGTCTGTGAATTAAGTTTAATTTTGTTTATAGTTAACAAAAATTCACATAAAAAATGTTATAGTTGAAATTTTAACCAAGGAAATATTTTTTATTTTTATTACAAAATAGTTGAATTTAATAAAAGGACACATTTTCAAAACAATACTTGGATTCTCAACAAAGAAAGATTTTTAAGTTAAACAAGAAAAAAAATCATCCAAAATGTAGAATTTTTACTAAACAAGATGAATTACAAATAAAATATATCAATTTTGAACCAAATAGTGTTATTTTTATACCAAGGAAACGAGCTTTCTACAAAGTACGAGGGTAGTTCAATAAGTCCTTAGAATGACCAACAGATTGCGCGCGAATCGCTCCAAATCATCTGTTTTCAGTCAGCACCACTCCCGACTAGATATATG
>NC_046657.1:7849062-7861309 GCF_010883055.1 Belonocnema kinseyi
AATTTTATATGAAAAAAAGTTTGAATTTTCAACCCGAAGTTTCATCAAAGAAGTTCAATTTTCAAACAAACTGATGAATTTTCTACTAAAATTATGAATGTTAAACAAAAAAAAAAATTTGTAAGAAAGTAGTTCAGCTTTCAACCCAGGAGTTCAATTCATAACTTAAAATGTAAGTTTAAAAAAAAACACAAGTTGATATTTCAACTAGAAAAGATTCTAATTTCAAATAAAAACAGTTCACTTGGACCAAAAAAGGCGAATTTTCATCAAATCACTATAATTGAAAAATATAAATAAAGTAGAATTTATCGTCTTATTATATTCAATTTGGACAATTTTTTTAATCATTGAGAACCAGTGGTCAGATTGTGGATATCTATAGCATGCGCAGTAATCATTTCCCTGTCTTTTTAGGTTAAGTAACGCCGTTTCACAATCTAAAAATACACCGAAATCACTGCTGCGCATGATAAAGATATCTGCATTCTTCATGCATTAGTTTCAGAAAAATCACAATCACTTGTCCAAACAATTTTCCGAACCCGCCCTGGATAATTAATTACCTTTAAATACTTGGATAATATTTCCACCACACTTCCAGCTCTCCAAGAGCTTTATGTAAGATGACCCTGGCCCTGCCATATATCCTCGCACGAATCTCACGTACACAAGAACTGAAAGATAAGGCTTAATTTAAATTGATAAGTGCAATTAAAGTTTAAGGTAAATTTATTAATGCTAAAATCACCAGTGATTACTGAAACAATCATAATTTACTTTGAACTTGCATCAACCTCAAAAATATCAGTCTTGAATATCTGGATTGTCACAATTATGACTAATGTCAAACAGGCACTCACAGAATATGCTCCTTCTATTAGCCGACAGAATTTTTTCACGATTTCCTAGCCGTATTCGACCAGGAAACGCCACTAGGAATACGAGGAACACTAATAAAATGTTTCTGAACTGATAATTAATTAGCACCACGCTTTCTTAATGCAACTTAACGCGAATAAACAGATCCTGACTGCAAACTGCATCAACTGCATGGTAATCAGGCGACGTTCAACTTTAATAAACATGAATGACGTGCAAAAGTCGACCATCAGCGATGGTTCATCTGGTCGTCGGCGGGTTCAATGACTTTGGCATGCAGAGGTATTGCGCTTGCGCTACCTATGTGGAAGAAGACCACGACATGACTCTTTGTTGCCATGGTAACGGGTTGTCGCGTCGTATTCTTCTCAGCGTCATAGAGGGATATATTGTCTATCTCGGAAGGATAACACATCAGCATGATCCAAGAAACTATGGTCCCTTCACTTTAAGGACGAGAATGCGTTCAAAGTCGCATGACGTACAACGACCACCATATTTGGTTACCATGGTAACATGTCATCATTTCATGTGCCCAAAGACTTTAGATCAGTTTCGATATAAGAAACAAAAAAACCGCGGTCGGAGAACTTTCAGCTTAAATGTCCCCAACGGATTAGGTGAAGAAATCACGTAATTATCCAATAATTAATTACCGAAACAATCCGCCATCTTTGATTTTGTGTTTTCGTTGATTTTCACGCGTATTTTGCATTCCTCGATAAAAACGGTATTTAACAAATTTGTAGAGAATTTTATTCTCTACCATTTTCATCCAGGCGATATTATTGCAAACAATTATTTGTTGCTAACAATAAGCAAAAAGTGTGAAAAATTAGGAAAGTCAGTCATTTTCAATACAAATAGTTTAAAAGTTTGAAAAAACTGCCCCACTTTCCTAATGTTTCACACTTTTTGTTTATTTTTATAAATAATTTTTTTCCAGCAATATCGAGTTAATGAAAATTGGAGAGGAGCAAATTCTCTACAAATTTTTTCATTACCTTTTTTATCGAGAAATTCAAAATACGTGTGAAAATCAACGAAAATACTTAATTATTGGACAATTATTTTTATTTCTTTCATTTAATGCGCGGGGGACAATTTTTAAATTATTAATCTAGCATGAAGAAATACATGAAAGTTGAAATTGTAAAAATCGAAATGAAAAAATGTAATGTCATAACTCTTCTGTTTTCTATCTGTTACAATCAGGAATTGAAATCTAGGATCTGCAAAAGTAAGCCCGATAACAAACGTTGAATTTAGAAAAATTAAGCATTTGTATTCCTATGAATACGCGATTTTTCCTCCGTCTAAAAATCCCCCAACGGGAACAGAAAAAGTGCACATCCTATTCTTCTCAATCGACTTAGTAAAATTTAACCTATTTCTCATTATTAAATCTTTTTATAACTTATAAATTCGAAAAATATTCAAATTTATATTTATTTATATTTTAATAACTTATTTAAACGTCTTAAAAAATGCAACAAAGAAATATATGCAAATGTGTGAATTTCAATAAATTTAACTCGTGAGAATTAAAATTTGAGGATTTGCATCCCACATGAACGAATTAAAACAACTTATTGCACATATTTTGTAAACTTATTAGAAGGAAATAAATAAAATCAAAATATGACCACTTCTGAGGAATAAAAAATATCTCTGTGAGGTGCGTTACCACAACAATTAGAAGGAATAAAATATATATATTGAAAACACATTCTCTTTGGGAGAATAGAAAAATGTGTGGCGGTCGCTATGGAAATAAAAGTGAATAAGTTTAGGAGGTATCTTATTCTTATTATGGCATTTTGGACATATGAAAAAATCGCGCATTCAAAATAATAGAAAATCTTCAGTTTCGCGCTGAAATCTGAAAATATTAATTTTTCTCTATTCTACGCTTATTACCGGGAAATAAGGCTGGAAGGACCGCTCGGCCATCTATGACTGAGGGACTGACTCTCTACCGTTAACCATCCATTTTCCTACGTGTACTTACAAGGTTAGAAATGAATTTTATGTTTCAAGTGAAAATATAAGCACATTATTTAATCTTTCCACAATTTTTAGTAACTTATTTTGCTGAAAAAAAGTCTTATAAATAATTTATTTGCTGTAAAGTTTTCCTTTGAATTTTTTTGCTTTTTCGATGATGAAAAAATCTGGTGATTTTTACGGGTTACGGAAAGTTAGATAAAAATTAAGGCTTTAAACAAAACTCTTGCAAATATTAAGAAATTTTTTATGAAAGGCACTTTAAATAACTGTTATGGATAATAAATTTAACATTTTAAATCTCTATTTACAATTGTTCTATTCCATTAATGACGGGTTCTATGTTAAGAATCTTACAAGAATTAATAAGCTGCTCATTCTACATTGGTCTCTTTCTCCTGATTATTTTCAATAGTTACGAATTTCATGATTTCATTTAACAGTCAACCATTTCGTTTGAAACTAATCCTTTTTGTTTCTAAACTCAACTGTCCTCTTAAAACTTCGTCTTTTTGGGTTAAAAATTGAACTATTTTGATAGAAAATTAACTTTTTGTTTAAAATTCATAATTTGGTATTAAGAATAAAGGTGAACTCTTTCTTGGTGGGAAATTCAACTATTTTATAAAATTTTTCTTTTTGGTTTAAAAATGTATCTGTTCTATAAGGAATTTAATATTTTTTGTATAAAAATTAATATAATTGATTAAAGATTAAACCAATTTGCAACAAATAATTTTTTGATAAAAAGAGATATTTCGGGTTCCACCCGAATAAAAATGCTTCGACTTGAGTTCGACTTGAATTGCCCCCAATTAAGACATGCTGAAGTCGAAAATTTCGACTTGAGCATGTCTCAGTTTTGAAACGGAGCCAGGCTTCAGTTTATGCCTTGGAGACAAGTTTTTATGTCTTGAAGACATACATTTATCTCTTGAGTCGAATTTTTATGACTCCAACACGTGCGGTTGATAACTTCAAGCGTATACCTGCCCTAACAAAAAGGGTATTTCTAACAGTCATAAAAGATAATCTTTGTTAATGGTTAAACAATATATATATTAAATCAATTTATTTATTTACGGATTGTTATTTGTATCATACTTGTTGGAAGATGATATCGAAAATGTTATTTGTTTTTACGTATTTCTAGCGGCTTAGGAGATCCTTCTAGAAAGTTACAATTTTTTTTTTTAACAAACTTTTAAAAGTTATACTCGTTCAGACCTACGGATTCTGAATTTTTAAATTAAAAATAACTAAATTAATAATTACAAATTTTTCATTCATCAATTTTAATCTCATTTATGAGCCAAAAAAGGTTCGATAATCTAAGCCAAGACAAGGCTCGTCTTCAGTCAAGTAAACGTCGTCTCAGCCAAGACAAGGCTCGACTTAAGACAAGTAAACGCCGTTTTACCTGTCGTTGCCATAAAAGTAAGACGAGGGCCTACGTCTCGAATAAATTTTAAGACGCGGTTAGACATCGATGTCTTGGAGACGAACTCAAGACATAACCAAGTTGAACTCAAGTCGAAGCATTTTTATTCGGATAATCGTGTAAAAAACTACAAGTTTTGCCGACGTAATAATTTTTGGTTGCAGATTCATCATTTTCCTTGCAAATTCACCTCCTTGGTTGATAATTTTTTTTTTTATTCTAAATAATCAATAAAAGCTAAACTTGTTTGTTAAAAATGTTTTTTTCTAGTCAAAGATTCATCTCTCTTGTTAAAATTAAACTATTCTGTTTAATTTTTTGTTTGTTTAATCAATTTTATCATATGTGAATTTAAACTTTCCATTTTTTGTTGAAACATTTACTCTTACATTATTTATTGAATTCGTCTTTTTAGGTAAAAAATAAACAAATTGATTGAAATTACAACTCTTTGTTTGGAAATTCATTTTTCTTGATTGAAAATAAACTGTTTCGTTAAAAAAAATAATATTTACTAATTTTAAAATTCACTGTTTTTAAAATTTTATAAATTTTTGTCTTGAAAATTCTACTAATTGGTTAAAAACTCATCTTTCATAGTAGAAAAGTCATCTTGTTTGGTTGAAATAAATCAATAAATTAAAAATTTTAATCTAAGATTGTTCAATTCCGTCTATAAAAAAGATCTATTATGAAAATGTTACAAGAATTAGTTGCCTCTCTTTGAATATTACTAGTTCATAAAAATCAAATATTGTTCAGGAAAAAAGCAGGGATAAGTCAACGGATTTTGAAAATTAAATTTTTCGACCACCCTCAAATAGTTTTTTTACATTCTCATCCAACCTGTCTGTAGTCTGTATTCTATAGGCACGATAAATTTCTAAAAATTGATCAGATTGGATTCTGCTTTGACACACTTTTTTAAGGCCTGAAAAGAAAGAACAAGTTTGTAAACCAGCTATTTCGGATCAAAATTCAAAAAGTGAGCGTGTTTTCCAAATTTTTGTAACTATATATTTTCGAAATTTCCAAATTCTATGAACGGTGATTCATAGTACTCAAAAACTTAAACAATTTATCCGAATTACTTTTTTCTATAAAAAGAAAATCATCAGGGTTAGAGCATTTTCAAAATCCAAAAAAACAAATAAAATAAACATTTTAAGCCAAACAATGCATGATATGAAAAAGAGTCAAGAAAAGAAAAACGTTGCTTTTTGAAAACCCTACAAGATTATGAGAACAACTTTTTTAATTTGGTCGAAAAGTTGAAAATTCCAAATTTGATCGTACCAAAAATACTGAAAAATTCAAAAATTTCATTTTTCGGTCAAACTGTGCAGGGTACGAAAAAAGTGAATAAGCTAAAATTGCGCGCCCTGAAAAGACCCACAAATTTGACAAAACTTGTTCATCCAAAAAAGAGCTTTAATTTTTAATAGGTCACGTAGTTCTTGCTTTAGTCGTAAAAATAACATTCAAAATAAAAATATTAAATTTTGTTGAGTACGAACTAAAATTAACAGACAACAGTTGTTCGCCTAAAAAGATCTATAAATTTATTATAAAGCATTTTTTAATAGGACGAGTAGATTTTCTTTCAATCGTAAAAAATAAGATTAAAAATAACAAAATTAAATTTTTGGAAAAAGGACAGAAATGACGAAAGAGGACGTAGGGTCCTATATAGGACCCTATATAAGTTCCTGCATTAGACCCTATGCAAATGCGTAGTAGTTCTTCTTTAATCGTAAAAAACAAGATTAAAAATAAGAAAAAAATTATTAAAAAAAGGTAATAAGAATTAGTATGATTCAATTTTTATGCATATTATGAATTGTAATGATATAAATATATTGAAATGATACATATTTGAGCGCAGCTTAGAATACAATTTAAAGCAAAATAAGAAACCAAAAATTAAAATAATCATAAATAATACAATTTGTGCTTTATTTTTCAATATCTGAATAAGAGTTACATAAAAAATGTATTATATTTGATATAAAAGTGTTGTGCGTCATGTAGAAAAGTTTATATTTTGGACAAAATCGAGTGCGACGCACGAGATACGCGATGAGAATGTGTTCGTTAAAGCCGAAAGAGCTTTAACAAAAGAGAATTCACAATCACCAAATTACACTGGTGGATGCTTTGAGTCTTAATTTTAAATGGTTTACACAAGAATGTGCGAAAATATATAATCGAGCGCGAAGCGCGAGAACCAGCAGTCGCGCGCCATATGCACACTCAAACTTGCGATGATTGAAATTTCGAATATTGATTTTTGCAACATAAAAAAAACTATATTTTGGAGAAAAAAAATCCAAAAAAATAAGTATTCACAATTTTTTTCCAATTCTAATTAATTAGTTTGAGAAATCTTTATTATCATCGGGAATGGTAATGCTGGAGAAGTGGAAAAAAGATTTTTTTACAGATACCATATGCCAAATGGCAAGATTTTCTGTAATATCAGTCATAAGATTTTGAAAAATGATATTTTTTTACAAATAAAATTAAGTAAAAATTTGTTATAAGAACGTAAATTTCTGGAAATGAAGATTATCTTAGATCGACAGTGTAGATTTATATTTTCACGTAATGTGGTTAGTATCTTCAACTGATTGGTTATTACCATCCCTAATGATAATACTGATCTCTCAAATCTTATGATTTATAATATAGAAAACCTTGCCGTTCGGCATGCCTGTGAAAAAGCTTCGTCTTTCGATCTCTCCAGTAGCTTAGTGGTAAAAGCACCCGACGGGAAATTGGCTGGCCTAGGTTCGTTTCCCAGCGGAGCGAAGGAGAGGGATCTTTTTTTGTAGATAAAATTTAATTAATTGATTTGATTAGCGAGATATATAGTATTACATCAGAAATGGGACCAAAGCGGTCTAATTGTTCCATCGAAATTTAAACAAAATTTTAATTTAGGACTTAAATAATAATAGAAATTGAATTTGTGCATAAATTATACTGAATTTTTCCATCAGGCACAAGATTGGAAGGTTCAAACCCCTAAAAACCAGATTCTTTTTTTAGAATGCTTTAAATTATTTTTTTTTTATTTTACTATGCGTTTACTCTAAACATATTTTACCTGAGTTTCTCATGGTAAAACAAAATAGTTTCAGGTGAGTAATGTGATGCTGATTAAAAGTGACTTTATCACTGAGCCCCTGAAATTTATGATCTATGCTTGGGAAGGGGAACAAACATCTGAGGATAGTATGTATATACTCGAAACATCAGAATATTTATTAGTTATGCCAATGCACCGGTAACAAAATTCTCAATTAATTAGTTCTTTCTGCATTTTGAAAAAATGAGTATCCTTTATACTCAGGTCTTTATACTGGTCATTATTTTTAATTCTATTGGTAAGTGTAGTATAAATTAATATCAACTTAACGACTGCATCCGACTGCATCCGAATTTTTTTTTAAAAGTCGCATTTGCCTCTACGTTTGGCTAGGGGAGGTGAATACTGCCGAAAACCATCTCCCAAATTCAGCCGATTTTTTGTCTGTCCCAGGTAGAAATTATAACTTGGTTCTTAAGAGGCCCTGTCTAGATCTCCTATTTTCTATCGAGGCCCTAAAGTGGCAATCTATCGAGGGTGCAAGCGAAAGCTTCACGCTCAGTGAGCGAGGTCATCAGTAGGCAACCCAATAAGGGCCTATTAATAGGGTCTTTATAGAATCTAGATAGTCCCTCACACACTATTATTCAAAAACATATGCTATTGTTTCTTATGTTGTTGATTCAAATAAAATATTATTAAATTATTAAAAAATTGATCATTACTTTAAATTCTGCAGTGTGATGCTGTGATTGCAGTAGTATTAAAATTTAACCAGCAAATTGCCATAATCTATTACCAGAAATTTTTGATTCAAAGAAGGAAAATATGAATCCAATTGTAAAATAAATTTTCTTTGCAAAAGTTTAATCTAAAGATTTTACACCTTTCTGTAGCCTCTGATAAACACTCCTCCGTTTTGTTGTATTTTTATTAACATTCGATTATTATCTACAGTCCGCACGTTATTCTAAAACTAAACTTATTGTTAAATTTGACTAGAGAAAACTTATTACTAATAACTAAAGACAAACGCAGTTTATTAAAATATCCGCAAGCGGCGAGAATCGAACGCACGCACCACAGACGTATAAGTCGAACGCCTAATCCCCATAGGTACGATGCCATGCTGTCCGAGTAAAAATGCTTCGACTTGAGTTCGACTTGGTTATGTCTTGAGTTCGTCTCCAAGACATCGATGTCTGGCTGCGCCTCAAAACTGAGTCGAGACATAGGCCTTCGTCTTACTTTTATGGCCACGACAGGTAAAACGGAATTTACTTGTCTGAAGTCGAGCCTTGTCTTGACTGAGATTATCAAACCTTTTTTGGCTCATAAATGAGATTAAAATTGATGAATGAAAAATTTGTAATTAATTAATTAGTTATTTTTAATTTAAAATTTCAGAATCGGTGGGTCTGAACCAGTATAACCCTTCAACATTTTCTTCAAAAAAATAAAAATGGTAACTTTCTAGAAGATTCTCCTAAGCTGTTAGAAATACGTAACAATAAACAACATTTTCGGTATCGTCGTCAAGCAAGTATAATACAAATGACAATCCGTAAATAAGTTGATTTAATATGTATATTGTATAAAAATATACAAGACTGTTTAAGCATTAACAAAGATTAGCTTTTATGACTGTTAGAAACAACCTTTTTTTATGGCAGGTATATGCTCGAAGTTATAAACGGCACGTGTTGAAGTCATAAAAATACGACTCAAGGGATAAATTTATGTCTTCTAGACATAAAAACTTGTCTTCAAGGCATTAATTGAAGTCTGGCTCCATCTCAAAACTGAGACATGCTCAAGTCGACCTTTTCGACTTCAGCATGTCTTGATTGGGGGCAATTCAAGACCAACTCAAGTCGAAGCATTTTTATTCGGGTGAGTGCGGTATCATAAATGTTTGACGGCATTCATCCGATACTTTAGAAATCAGGAAAAAAGATTTTTGAAGCTCGATTTGTTATATATGATTATTTTCAAACGTACTCACGTGATTTCAAAGTAAATTTATCTTTAAGAAAAATTCTTTCAAATTTTAAGGCACCAAATGTTTATAATCTTTCCAAAAAAAGATGAAATTTTTTAACGTTTGCATCTCAGTAATTTTTTTAAGTTGTTCTTTTTTAAATTTAAGTATAAGTAAGCATAAGAACATCAATGTGCTTTTTTGCACTCACAGCTGTATTGCCCGTTTTACCTGTCGAGGACTTTACAAGGTCCCCTCGAGAAAATAATTAATTGATAGAAATTATTTTTTAAATATATCTTTATGAATAAAGCTTTTTATCTACTTTAGGTAAAAAATATAGTGCTAAGAAATGAGTATATAAATAATGTAAGACAAGTAGCGCACGACAATAACCTGTCGAGGGCCAGCAGAGGGAAAGCCTAGATTCTTCCAGCTAGGAAATCTGGCTGCGGCCTCGTGAGAGCCAATATTTAGTTTAGGCATAAAGAGGAGCCTAAAAAACAATTGTCAAGAGGTTCAATAACCAAATTTTGTTGTTGTAATTAGTATCAACAATTTCATCATTCATAAATACAACAGAGCTGTTAGAAGAAACTGCTGGTTTTCTGTTTTTTTTTTGACATGGCAAACAGAAAATCGTAATAAAAAAGAGGCGATTGTGTACAAGTTTCCATGCAATTTATTGACTCAAAATGTAAAACTAATATTTATTTACACATTTAATCTATAATACACGAAAAGAAATTATCATTGAAACAAGGTCCAAATTCTTTAAAAATGTTTACATTCTCATTCCTGAGAATGTAATGTAATCGTCCAAATTTTCAATCTCTGTTTTTTAACGGATCTTTACGTTTCAGCAGTCACAGAATCCGAAAACCATAAAATTTCATCGGTGTCTGTCTGTATGTCTGTATGTATGCTTACCTGAATGTTGTAGCCACGCTAACTTTTGAAGGATTTTTCCAATCGAGTCCGCGTTTGATACACTTCTGAAGGTCCCAAAAATAAAGGCTAAGTTCGTTAATCAGATATTTCGAACCAAAATTAAAAAAGTGAGAGCATTTTCAAAATTTTGAAAATTTTTTTTTCAGATTTTATAAATTGTTGTGAAAGTTTCTGATAGATAGATAAAAGACTTGCAACTTATATGAGTAACATTGTTTGATTTGATGAAAATGAGAAAAGTTATATACTTTTAAAAATTTGAAAATTTTCAAAAAATAGAAAAAATTATTTTTTTTATAGATCCAAAAAGTTCATTCAAAATTTTCACCAGATAACAAATATATTTCAAAATTATTCTACCCGAATTTTTCGATTATCCCAAAATGAATAAAATTATAGCATTTTCAAAATTACAAATACAAAGTAACAGTAAAGGCCACATTGGGTCCCCAGTCGGTTCCTTTTTAAAAAACTCAAAGAAACAGCAAGATCAACTTTTTAGCTGTTTAAATTCGGATTCTACGTTAAATTTTCTATTAGATACTCACGGAGTAATCGCAATACCTTTTTTTGCAGCATTAAAAATGTAAAAAAATATCATTAACTTCTACTGAAGGTGACTTCAAGCGCATCCATAATAGCTCAAGTAGTATGTTGCGCGCGAAGTTTAAAAATAAACTTCTCTCTAACTTGCATCGCAGCGTTGTTGTCTGAGGTTTCCACTGCGTGGCGCTAGCATCCAGAAAAAATTATTAAAGTTACCGACGGCCAAAGATATTATAAACGTAGATGCGGTGCGAGCTTAGTTACCCGCCATAAATATAGACGGCGCGTCCGGCGAAAAAAGTCACTTCCCCTCTACCCACCGCTCCACGTAGATAGCACCAGCCCATATAGTTTGCCAAGAGCCACTTGGAACGCTGTAAGCAACTCTCGGCACACCTTTGAGGCGCACTGATGGTAAACTTAGCTTGGACAAGAACCATTTAAATTAAAATTAAATTGCCAACATTTCATAACAAATGTAAAATATCCACGCTTTGTAAGACATGGTTATTTTAATAGATACCAGAGAGAAAATTAAATGTATAATTTATATTTCTGTTTCATATATTTTGTCAATGGCAGAGTAATAATAAGTTCATAAATCTATAACTGCTCTCTGGGTCAAACCTGTGTTTGGTGTTAGGATTTCTCTACTATGAATCAGAAAACTTTGAACCCTCAGAGCAGAGGCTAAAATATATATATTTAAATAAAAAAACATGGGTGAATTTATTTGACTAAGAGAACGATTTGGTGAACATGTCCGTTGAAATTTCTCAAATGTGATTTTTTTGGGCCCCAAATTAATTAAAACTTTTAACCCAATACTTCGAAATATAAAATTCATTAATTTTCATGATATGCATGTCAAATTTCATGAATTAGGAAGATTTATAATTGAGATTTCTTTACTTTTAATTTTCAAAATCATGACAATTTATATGAATTTTTATTTTATTTTGTTATTTAATTAAAATTTTGTTAGATTTAAATTAATTAATTTATTTGTTAATTATTTTATTTATACATCATTTAATATTCAAGAGTTTCTGATTGCAAATATTCTAAATTAAAGAGTTTTAAATTGCAGATCGTTAAAATTTAAGAATTTTCCATTGCAAGTCTTCAAAATAGAACTTTTCAAACAAAATTTCATAATATAGCTTTAAAATATAAATCTTGAAAACTAAATAATTTGAAATTCCAAATCTTCAACATTTCAAATCACGGCAGTTCTCAGAGTACGGATATTTTTTACATTCTCATCAAAAAAGTTATTACATTTGTGTAAAATATTACGTCTGGTCACGAAATACAGGTTTTTACGAGTGTTTCTGCCTTTCCATAT
>NC_046657.1:7861409-7865867 GCF_010883055.1 Belonocnema kinseyi
AACGTTATTCTGGACAGTTTACAATATTATCGAATTTGAAAATTCCCGAATAATAAAACTCCAGGCCGAATGCTGTCTAATGATCAAATATACAAACTAGAACATTCCCGAATTGCAGAAATTGAGAAAACAGTTTTGTGATCAATATTATTTATTTATTAAAAATGCAATAATCAAATATTTTTATTATAGAAATTTTGTTTGATGTTTAATTTTTTTAAATTATTGTTTTAATTTAAAATTAAAATAATTGTATAAATATTTGATACAAACATAAATTTAAAACACGTGAGCTTTAAATGAAACAAAATTTGCAGGATTCAATGCAGGCTGATTTAACGCAACTTTTATTTTTATTTTTTAAAATAATAATTTCATTTTTGGGAGCGTTTTCTGTAATGTACAAAAATACAATGCACATTTTCAAATAACTTTTTATCAAAAAATACATTTGTTCAATTATTGTTATTTTATATTCCAACAATAATTTTTAGAAACTTTAAACATTAAAAAAGTTCAATTTTTTATATGAAAAACACAATCCCTAAGTAACAGAACGAAATCGGAAACAATAAGAGTTAATTTATTCAGGAACAAGCTTTTTGAACAAAATGATACAAGCCGGGTTACGTGGGTGGTGGCTGTCTCACGATACCACGTGGAGGGCCGTTCGTACCCTCCTGGGTAGAGGCCACTAACCACTATACTTGGCCACTGGTTGCGGGTGGAGGGCCGTTTGTACCCTCCGGGGTAGAGGCCACTAACCACTGGGGTCCTAGTGTCTGCTGGTGTGGATGGTCGTGTGGCGAGCCGGTCGTACCCTCCCGGGTAGAGGCTATTAACTACGACGGCTGCTGCTGGAGCTGGTGGGGGTCGAGGGGAATCCTCGGATGGGAAGGCTCCGGTTGTTCGCCCCCAGGAACTCGTCCAGGCGCTGCATGGGCCGAGGCTGTCTGCGATGACTCGTGGGTGGCTGCTGGTGGATGCGGGGTGCACCCTTAACCCGGATGAGGTATCTCCAGGCCTGGAGACCGTCCATGAGCAGGTGGTCCGGATGTTGGTGGAGGGCCCGTACACGTACGAGACGTGGGGGCCGCTAGCCACGTGTTGGTGGTGGGGCCCATTCACGCGTGTTGCGCAAGAGTCGGTGCTCTCCGCAAGCGCGTTTGGCCGGAGGAGGCAGGGGTGAGCGCAGAAGCTCGAACTCCTCTAGGATGATGACGTCATTGTCATCACTTTCATCGAGGTGGGGTCGCTTGCGGGGAGATGGGGTGCGAGGGGCGGTGGTGTCCGGAGTTGCGTAGCGCCCAGGGAGATCCAGGCGGCCCGAGACTACGGACGAAGAAGACGAGACGAGAAATCGAGACCTTTCCGACACCGGCAATAGTCCGACAGAACGTACAACAGAACGACAACTGCCTTGGGGGTGAAGTTCGACGAGGAGGTTGAGGAGGACGGCCTGCAGTCTTCTGGAAGACCGGATTGCAGGGCGTCGCGGAGGGAGACCAAGCGACGGCGGACTAGGGTGAGCTTGCCGGGACGGGGACGGGAAGTCTTCGCTTGACCAGGCATAGGTAGAGGAGTGAGGCAGGAGGTAGATAAGGAGTGGAACGTCGGGTTTGAGAAAGAAGGAAAGCTAAAGGCGACCGGAGCTGCAAGAAAGCTTACCGACCTTGTAAAGAAGAAAAGAGAGGGCGACCGGAGCTGCAAGAAAGCTTACCGACCCAGAAAAAGTAGAATAATAGGAAAGCGGTCGAGGCGGGGCTGCAGAGAGCGTACCGTCCTCTGAAAAAGAGAGAGAGAACAGAGTTTGGCGGAGCTTCGGTGAGCGTACCGACCGGAATGGAAGTGGGAGGATAATGAGGAGAGAGCGAGAGAGGAGTCAAAGAAAACAACCTGTGGATTAATTTTCGATTGCGATTGCACTCTTTAGTCTCAAAAAATGGCATACAAAAGTATTGCCGAAGGCGACCAGGGGACTGAGGTTACCCAACTGGTTGCCCGACTAAGAGTGCGTACTTTCGCTTGTACGCACCCCATTTTATTCGCATCGGCCGAGAGGCGGTCCGGCCGTCGATTGGCCCGGTCCTCTTGGCCACTCACGTCGCGGATGGAGGGGCGTAGCGGCTGCCCCGTCGATCCCTACTTTCGCAGAGCTGAGCGCATCGCTCAGCTCGATGTTTTTGAAATTACGGAAAACGAGAAATAATTCGGAATACGTATCCGTAAGTTTGAATACGTAAAGCGTACAACGAAACACTAACTATAGTAAATTCCTAAGTTTACATGATTTTTAAATGTAAATGAGACGTAATACATGGAAGAAAATGGAATAACATTTGGTATTTAAAATTAAAACACGAAGTTAAACAAATGGGGAATAAAATAAAATATAATCATATTCGAAGAAAAGAATATAACAGGAGATACAAACTAAAGAGAAAATAAAATTACATATATAAAAAAAACATGCAACATATAAATTTAAAATAAGATATAAAAATACACAAGGTTAATCTAGGGTTCCCCTTTTTGCTTCCTGACGCCAGGTAATAATTGAAAATGAGAGGGAAAATCAAAAATTATTTTATAGATCAAAAATCGCGAAAGTTAATTTTAAACGGTCCTTTCCCCTTTAACGTGTTAGATACGTAGTTGGCGACCGCTGGACGCTTTCCACGCTTAGGGAAGAGAGAGAGAAAAGAGAGAGACTTACCCTGACCCCTCCTCTTAGTTCCCTATCCTTTCCACCCCTAGTTAAGCTCTCCTTGAAGAAGCTCTCCCTACTTACCCTCATCCCCGCCTCCTAAATCCTCACGTTCTCCACCTCACTTTTCATCTTCTCACCACAACCTCCCCTCTCCTTACATCCCATACTTGCCCTCGCAAAAATTGTTCCTATCCTCTACTACCACTTTCCATTCTTTATCAAGTCATCCCCTCCGCCACTTTCCTCTCCTTTATAAGCCCTCCCTAATTACTCTTACCCCATCCTCTTAGTAAACCATCCTCCCCACCCCTATTTGAGCCCTAATCACTTCTTCTCACCTGCTCTCCCCTACTTCCCCATCCGTTGCATCCCATAATTCCTCTAGCTACAATTTCTTCCTATCATCTACTACCATTTACTTTTTTGTTCATTTTTAATTTATTCATCTCCTCCACCAGTTCCTTCCCGCACTTGTTTAAGCTCCTCTCACTTCTTTCTTTATATCAGTAAAAAATACAGAATTACTTTTTCCCACGAAAAAGAACATAGAAAAGAAACGGGGGATTCGGTAATGTTGCGGCTCAAGTAAAGTTGGAGTCCTGCAGAACTGAGACTCCAAGAGAACTCTTTTTGAGCTTCAGCGTTTTAGAAAATCAAAGAATCGGGACTTATCCCCGCCTTACGATACTCTATTAAATATAGTTATTTTTTAACGAATAAAGGCTCTTTCATACCTCACCTAGCCGGCTTAGACTGGCTGGAGTAATGCAACAAACCGCGACTTTTTCAACTTTTTCAACTTTTTCAACATTTAAAACACATTTTCACTATAAAAAATTAACTAAAATGAATCTGAGAAATAGATCATTTCTTTAAATCATTTATTAATAATTTAATATTAGATGTTCCTACTTTGTAAAATAAATTGACCCGTGCTTTTCGGTACATGCGCAGTTAAAAAGTCGTGGTCAGTTAGCATCACTGGCTGGCTTGCTACCAGCTGCCAGCTAGATGAGGTGAGAAAGATCCGTAAGCCAATAAATATTGTAAGTATAATTAGGCATTAAAAATACATCCATTTTTATTTGTTCTTACAGAAATAAGTACACAAGGTAGCGGTTTTTCTATCAGCCAGCACCCATATGTTGCTCTGCATCGTACCAATTCTCGTGCCCCACTTCATGACGAACATCGTGCCGGACATCATGGCGAACTTCTGCCTCTTTATCTCGACGAACCTTCTACAAGTAGTGCTCGCGTGCTACCTTTAGGGGCAAAAGTAATATACGACATACATTTTCCTGACGGCTACAAAACGGAAGATGAGGGTGGGGTTACTTACCGTTTACCTAATAAGGATGCATTTCGAGGAATAATCAATATCGACGGTGATGTCGTTGGAGTATTGAATCGTTATAATGAGCTTCTAGGTTTATATAACATATTTTATCCTCGTCAACGGGTTAAAGCAGTAGGCGTAAAACGTTCACCTAAGGAAATGAAGCAGAAAGAGAGGTCTACATTTCTTCTATTTGAAAAATACCTAGTCCCTAAAATACCAGAATCGATCAAAGTCGCAAATCCAGGACCTCACGTATAATTCATATCCATTCATACCCCATTACTACCATTCACATACTCCTGCACCCCCCACCACTTCCCCTCCAATACTAACCTTCATACGCCCTCTTCACCCTTTATACTTACACCGACCCTACTTTTAGTTCCCCATCCTCCCCAACCCTTTT
>NC_046657.1:7865967-7867603 GCF_010883055.1 Belonocnema kinseyi
CTCATCTACTATCACTTCCCCTACTCCCTCCTCTCGTTTCTCTATCCCCCCCCCACCGTTTATCTACTTCTTTCGCAGTTCTCCCACGGCAAAAAGTAAGACGGATGAACACCCAACTGAAACTACGGGTTTCTGACCAGGTCTACAAAACCCTAAATATGAGAGAAAATTTGTTTTTAATGGATTTAAATATATCAGATAGAATGAACTGGCGTCTGTAGCTGCGCGATATATTTAGCACTCGGCCTAACAAATTATGTATCTTCAATCAGTCAAAAGATAAGGTATCGTCTACTGTAGTTTTCTTCGTAACATAAAAAATTGTATTTTTTAAATAATCTATCAAATAAAACTTTAATAAAATCGAATATACAACGATATTATTCAATTACCTGAAACAGTTCAATAAAATCATTTAAGTTTATATTTTTAACAACAATTTGGAATATCGAAACCCATTACTAAAGGTTTCGGATAATTTTACCCCTGGCGGACCGAAGGAACCGAAAGGAGCCTCTAAAAATTACCCTTAAGAACCCTACTGAGTCCCCCTTCGGTTCTTTCTTTAAAAACTAAAAAAAACAGCAAAATCTACTTTTAAATGGTTGAAATTCGAAATCTACGTTAAAAGTTGCATTAGAAACTCACGGAGTAATCGCAATACTTTTTCTTGCAGCTTTAAAAACTTTAAAAAATGAAATACCTGTCATTTACATGGGCTGAAGCCGGCTTCAAGTGCATTTTCTTCTAGTAGCAGTTGGTACCAGTTAATAAACGTTCCGACCGTAACTTTCAGATTTTTGTGTGGATGCTAGCGCCACGCAGTGGAAACCTTATACAACAACGCTTCGATCCAAGAGAGAGCAGTCAAGCAGTGTCCTTGAGGTTACGAGACGAGATCTGCTGTACTAATTAAAAAGATATGTAAGTTACATTGCCGCTTAGAGTGATTGTCTTAAATTTGGACATGAAAAAGTCGACCTAAGCATAAGTGGCATATGTAACTTAAGTATATTTTTGGATTGTACGGCAGAGACGTCAGGATTAAAGGTAAAGGATTTGTTTAAATTCTCATGTTTCATATTATTCTTATCGGAAAAGGTATTAAATTTGTGTAAAAGGAGACACATAAATTATTACATGTATTTATTTACATTTATTTGACAATTTTGAATTTTATTTTTCAACTTCGCGCGGAACATACTAATTGAGCTATTATGGATGCACTTGAAGTCACCTTCAGCAGAAGTTAATGACATTTTTAACATTTTTTAGCGCTGAAAAAAAAGTATTGCGATTATTCCGTGAGTTTCTAATGGAAATTTTAACTTAGAATCCGAATTTCAACCATTTAAAAGTTGATCTTGCTGTCTTTTTTTTTTAGTTTTTCAAGAAGGAACCGGAGGGGGACTCAGTGGGATCTTTAAAGGTACTTTGTAGAGGCTTCTTTCGGTTCCTTCGGTCCACCAAGGATGCTACAAAATGGTGCTCAGCATTTACTAGTCTATCGCTATCCTTTTCAATTTCACGGACAAATACGAGGGTAGTTCAATAAGACCTTAGAATGAAGTATAAAAACAATTTTTTTTGGGTAATTTTTTTTTTATTTTTCAACATAATCTCCTTGGAGCTCTAT
>NC_046657.1:7867703-7868909 GCF_010883055.1 Belonocnema kinseyi
CTCATATGGAGTTAAACCCTTTAAATGAAAATGTTTGATTACCGCTCTGAACTCGTTTTTTTTCATTTTTCTTAACGAACAATTTTTTTTTTCAATTGGTTTATATAAACACGTAAACTCAGAAGATGTGGACTGTGACTGTACCATATATCTAGTCGGGAGTGGTGCTGACTGAAAACAGATGATTTGGAGCGATTCGCGCGCCATCTGTTGGTCATTCTAAGGACTTATTGAACTACCCTCGTAGCAAGCGCACTTTCTTTCATCCGATAGACGATCGCTATGCGCAGCTGCGTCCTCTTCTATAGCACCGGCTAGTTCACTCGGTCCTCTCTGTCGCACATGTTCATTCGCACCAACATTTCACGTTTGAAAACTCGACAACCGGAATTCAAAAGAGATTTTTTCAGACAACCTTATATCATCGACTTCGAAATAAAATTATCTTTATTTTGATATAAGGTTTAATTCGTAAACAGATTGGTGCAAAATACTAGTATCGACTTACCTGTTTATACCTGCTAACCCAATAGTTATAAGAGGAAAAAATGAGACAAACCAACGCTTACATATTCTTTAAGCTTCATACTTTTGATTAGTATATAGTTTCTTTCGTAAAGAAACGATTGCAATTTAAAAGTCATTTTTTAATTTTTAATTAATCGTAGCCTTGATTCGCATTCTCTAGGCAACTTAGTCGCGATATATTTTTTAATATATTAACTTTGATATAAAATACTTCTTATTGCGTAAACGAATGAGTGAAGGTCTTTTTATATTCGGATCCTCTACTATTCAGACTTCCGGAGCCGCAATCGGCCTTACGAAAAGGGGCGACGACGGGATGTTTAGAATGACCTCAAAAGCTATTGTTGTTGTTGTTTTCATAGTACCAGTGGTCCCCAAGCGGGAAGCCTGTTGGATAATTTGTAGTTCTTTAATAGTATTGATTAATTCAGTCCTTGCTATTATGGTTCTGATTATCATTGAATATATAATCAGTAAGTAATCCTGTGATTTGAGCCCCACGTTTTTCCTATTGCGCATCTACAGGCCTGAAAAGCCATCTTATATTTCCTCACCATTGTGTCAACATGAAGTTCCCAGGTTAATTTAGGGTCAAATATTACTTCTCAATGCCTCCCTCAGTTTGAAAATTCTACTTCCCTATAATTTGGAACTTAAGATTTCTAAGGTCTTCCTTCT
>NC_046657.1:7869009-7916670 GCF_010883055.1 Belonocnema kinseyi
AGAAGGAAGACCTTAGAAATCTTAAGTTCCAAATTATAGGGAAGTAGAATTTTCAAACTGAGGGAGGCATTGAGAAGTAATATTTGACCCTAAATTAACCTGTACCCGTGAAGACCCCATTGGATCCCCATTCGGTTCCTTTTTAAAAAACTCGAAGAAACAGCAAAATCAACTTTTAAATTGTTGAAATTCGGATTCTACGTTAAAATGCCCTATAAACGGTCAGGGAATAATCGCAATACTTTTTTGCAACGGTAAAAAGTTAAAAAAATATATAAGACGTATAACGCCTGTTGACTGCTACTTACACGCGATGCATTTACGGGTACTTTGTAGAGGCTCCATTCGGTTCCTTCGGTCCGCCAGGGATGGAATGCATCTACCTGTTTACCATGTAACCAACTCCGTGTTTTTCAGCAGAACTGGATATGGATTCATTTGGGATGTTACTAAATACCCTCTCTATGTCTAAAACCGCTACAATTGCTACTTCACCTTTCCGCATTATATTATCAATGCAGGACGTAAACGCATCTCAGATAACAATCGTGCGACGCACGCGACTCGCACGATGCGACATTCGCACATTCCGCGATTAAGTGATGGGTAAGTGCGTGGAAGCAAAATAAGGCTCATTCAACCTTCACTCATGTTATTTCAGCGTAGTACTTACTGAATACATATAAACTATATGTCAATAATATTTTGTGTTAAGCAAATTCAATTCAGTTGAATCAAATTAATATTTTATTTCAAATGAATTATGTATTGATCTTTTTTCAAACGATATGTGCACCTGCGCATTGTACATGCGCAAATGTCAAACTTCGAGGTTTACCGGACATCATTGCCGACCTTGCCATCAGGTAGCTTATGTGAGCGTCAAGTTGTGGTGTACGCAAGTTATGCTTTTGCAGTAGAAAATGGCATCGAACTCTGTAATATCTATTTAAGTTATTTGTCTGTTAAAGTTATTTGTAAAAAAATTATGCAATTTAGTTACTTCAGACAATAACAAACATTATGTTGTACAATTATGGGTGTTTTTAAAAGAAAATATGAAATTTTATCGCATAAATTCACTCTGAGGTATCGATAATTGATTTTTGAGGTTCGGAAATCCAAAATCAATTAAAAAGATATTGAATATTAAAGATTCTTAGAAGGCGATATCCTAGGAATGAAAAAGCAAATAGAAATCATCTCAACATGGCCATCAATAGACAAATACGTATAATTCCCTAAAAACTTCCTTCTGTTGGGTCACTTTCATTGAGAGATACGTATCTCGTTCAGTTGTTGGCTGCACTTCATTAGCACGCGTACGCCTCGCACTTCATCGGAACGTGTGCACCTCGCACTGCATCGGCACACGTGCGACTCGCACGAGGTGCGACACATATGTCACGTATATGCGGACACATCTGTTTGGTGACATGCGTGACGGTTTAGTGGCACTCGTGCCTGTACCGTGCGTGCATATTGTGATCTAGGATAGACAGCGTATATGGTAGGTCTGCCTATTTAAAAGGCAAACTGATTCCTATTAAGAGGTTTTTTCATCAAGATGTCCTCTTTTCAGTAAATGGCCACTAATTTTCATAGTGTTTTCAGCATGAACGTAGTCAAGCTGATAATAGGTATCCTTACCCGCGGCTTTGGAATGAAGATTGCCTCAACCTGGCTTTATGCTATCTTAGTTCATCCCGTTGCTAAGCATGCCTGAATGGTGCTGCACAGTGGTCTCACCAAGAACTGAAATGCTTCTTAAATTAATGTAGGGAATATCTGCGACCCTTTTGAGTCCAGCATTCGTCTAGTATCATCTAGAAAGGGGTCAATTCTAGATGCTGTGCTCCTAGAAAATCTGATCTAGAAATCGTCTAGATTTCCGGCAGGGTGTAATCCACATCCGAATCCGGGAAATGTACCTGTATTAGATGCTTAAGGATCTCATTAGTGGTTTCACTCGCTTCTCCCAAAAGCAATATTAATGCCTTCATTTGAAATGATGAGTTTAACCTCAAGGTTCTCTCAATCCTAACAGTGTCAGGCATATTCTCGAATTCCTGACAATACCCTCTCCATAGTCCCTTACGGTATTTTGTATATCTCATTATTATTTTAGGCATTTTCACTTCATCCACCAGCTAACTTCAATTCGTTTTGTGGTGAGGGGAAAACAATAGACCAAATGTAATCTTTGTAATGTATAATAATTATTACCATTTTATTATTTTATTATATAATTAATTAGTTTTTAAGAAATAAAAACTATTTTTTAAATACACTTATATAGAAGAAAATTATTTTTTACAAAGATACTAGCAAAATAGGGTAAAAATGGACCGGATTCCATGCATTTGGTCCATTGTTTTCCCCTCAGCAATCAATAAAGTAAAATTAGGTAGTGACTGAAGTGAAAATAACTAATTATTGGGAATAAAAACATTCACCGCGCCAAAAGGGGCGCTGCTGTATGGCTGCAATACTTTAATTACAAAGTGTGTTTAAGTTTAAAAAATGGTATTTTTGGACTTAGATAGTTTGTGTAATTGCGCAGCAACTACACCTGCATCCAGAAATATGCTACGTGCGCCGAAGAAAGGGGGCTTACTCAACAAAATTCAAAATCAAAGTTTGTACACATTTCGATCATTTTTGAGCTGCTCATTTTAATTAAACCATCGGAAAAAATATACGAGCGTTATTATTGCTAATAATTAAGTTTTTATGTACCGGAGTAATGGGGCTTCGGCTCGAGAGCTCGAGATTCCGTGAAACATCTCCCACCACTCACCATTCCATCTAAGCGTCTCATCTATACCGATCCGTGAGCCGCTTCTACCACTTATCTCCTTCCATGAGAATGTAGTGGTAAGTGGAGAGGGAAGATTTCGTGAGTCTTCCATCTCTTCTAAAAGTCTAGGCTATTGGGTCAACTTCAACCGCTCGTCCTGAAAAATCTCACTTTTCAGAGTAAGTGACAAATGAACAAAGGCCAAAATATTCTTACTTTTGGTATAATTGTAATGTGCGGAACTACCGCATACAAATTGCCGAGAAAGTTGAAAGTATATTCAATAATTAATAGTGGCGATAAGAAATAGTATCTTCAACGGATAATAAATGTTATTAGACTAGACACAAAGCAGCCAGTTCTTGAACAATTTGAAGCTAGTCCTTCCAAATTATTTGAACATTTCCAAGCTTTGGCACACTATAAAAACTTAAATAGAGGTTTTTATTCTCTTCGGAGTCACAACCCAGCTAAAAATTTCTGTACAGGGACCTTGAAGGATCCTATACACGAACCTGTACAGCTAATATTGAACCTCTTAATGATTCTGTATGGGTTCCTGTACAAGTTCCTTTGCGAAGAAAATTAAGGCGCAGGTCCTATACAGAAAGCCATCACGAAATCTCATGTCGTTTACAGCTATAAAGATGACTTCCTTTTATTCCCTTGAAGATTCAATTCACCATCGAGAGAGCCAAGCTACTAGTGAATCCTCGCGGTTTAGTTTCTATGTAGGTTCATGTATAGGATCCTGACCATGTTCCTGTACATGAACCCACACCTTAATTGGCTCTGTGAAGGAGCCTGCACAGGATCATTGAAAGTGTACCTCCAATACAGGTTCCTTTGCAGGACCATGTACAGTTTCCTTTGCCAAATTCCTGTATAGGAACCGTCAAGATTACCTGTACAGTTTCGTGTGCAGTTTCATATACAGGAACATGTGCAAGGCGCTCCAAGGTTCCTGCACAGGAATTTTTAGCTGGGAACCACTGACGCAGCAACCTCCGAAACTTGCTGATTTTCGGTTCTGTCGTGCAAATTGCATTATTGCAGAAACTAATCATCAGCTCGAAAGTATTTTGCTCATCAGAGCAAAATTTTAAAAGAGTTACAATTTTAAAAGAGTTTAAGGGAATTTAAGCATTTTTAATTTTTAACAATATTTTTATTGTTCAGGGGTTGAATATTAGTTATTTTCCAGTCCAGACATATTCAGGAATTACAGTGTTTCATATACAAATTAAAATTTTACAAATACATTAATTTATTTCAAACAACACAAAAGTTTTTTCTAATTTAAAAGATAAATCTTTAACAAAATAATTGAATTTTTAACATAATAGTTGAATATTCAACCTAAAATGACAAATTGTGAACAAAAAAGTGTCATAGTTTTGATTTTCATCAACAAATATTCTTTAAAAAAATGCAATTTTTAAACAAAAAATATGACTGTTCAACAAAAAATTAATTTTCCATGAAACTAATGCATTTTTGGGCAAAAAAAGGAAATTTCAAACTCAAAAATTATTTTTAGCAACAAAAAACGCGTATTTTTCACTAAAAAATATTAATCTTAAAAAAATGGAAGTTACATATTATGTTGAAAAATTAATTCTACACCAAAAAAGACATATTTTCCACTAAACAGTTAAATTTTCAACCAGACATAAGCCTTCAATAAAAAAAATTTCACAATGTAGCTTAACTTTGACCCAAGTAGTTGAATTTTTAATTTGAAAAGATTAATTTATAACAAGATAATTAAACTTTTAACCAAAGAGATAACTTTTTAACATAAAATATAAATGTTTAACAAAAAAAGTAATTTCTTAAGAAAGCGATTCAACCAAATGTTTTGAACTAATTAGTTGAATTATTAAGCAGAGAAGAACGATTTTTAATCAAAAAGTTGCAATTTTCATACAAAAAATGAAATTTCTTCTATAAGAGATGAAGTTTTAAATCAAAAAGATAAATTTTCAAAGAAATAGTTGAATTTTTGGTTGAAAAAGATTTTAGACCAGTTTTCACGATCAAACTATGAATTTTTAAACAAGAAATAATTTTCTACCAAAAAAATTCAATTTTCAATCAAAAAAGACAAATTTTTAACCAAAAAGGATGACTTTTTAACAAAATTGTTGAATTCTCTAGAAAATAGTTACATTTTTATCAAAAAACATTGTATTTATCTTAAAGCAAAAGAATTTATTTTAGTAAAAAATTCATCTCTTAGGTTGGAAATAAAATTACTTGGCTGAAAGTTCAACTCTTTTGTTACAAATTATCTTGTTTAAAAATAAGCTGTTTGATTGAAAACTTGTTTTTTTCTTTGGATAAAAAGGAATTTTTTGCCGTAAATTTAAGTATCTTGTTGATTTTTTTTGTTTAGTTGAAAATTATTATTCTTTCGAACTAAAAATCAAACTATTTTTCCAGTTCAATGTTCCATATTTTTAGTTAAAAATTCATGTGTTTGGTTGAACAATTATTTTTTAACTCAAAATTCATTTATATAATTTTTTATTATAAAATGATGACCTTTTTTAGTTCAAAATTCTTTTTTTTGTTGTTGTTGAACATTGATTTTTCAACTTAAAAAGTAATTATTTCATTTTTCGTTAACAATTTATCTTTTTCTAGTAAAAATTAATTTTTGTTATTGAAAATTCAACTATTTCAGTTGAAGATTCATTGTTTTAGTTGAAAACTTATCTCTTTTGCATAAAATTCAACTACTATTCCAGTTGAAGATTCATCATTTGTGTTTTTTGTTGAAATTGTTCTTTTTTTGTTAAAAATTCATCTATTTCGTTGAAAATTAATCTTTCTTTTTAAATTAATCTCATTTTTTCTTAATTCATCTCTACCTAATAGTTGCATTTTTATCCCAAAAATATCAATTTTGTACTAAAACAGATGAATTTGTAATAAAACACAAACTTTTTTTATAAGTAGAACTTTCATTCAGAAAATATTTCAGTTCATTTTGCAACAGTAAAATATAAATTTTAAACAAAAAGTAAATTTTTTACAAAAAAGTTAAATTTTCAAGAAAATAGTACAATGGCTTAATTTTCAACCAAACAGTTGAATTTTTATCAAAAAACGATTTAATTTCTTCTAAGGCAGATAAACTTTAAATTAAAACAGAGAAACTTAAAAAAAAAGAGATGAATTTTCAAACGAAAAGTTAACGAAAAAGTGCAGTTTTCTATTAATTAAAATAAATTCTGAGATTCTCATAAATTCTCAGAGAATTTATTTCTAGGTTATATTGTCGGTAATATTCTCATTATCGTTACCGTTCTCAAAGTAATATAACCGGCTCAGAACTCTAGGTTGCCCTGTATAAACAGTCACCTCTTACTGAAATCCTTGGAAATCTGATAAAATCTTATCAAATCTATTGAAATTCCTTCAATATCTTTTAAAATATTTATTACGTAATTTATGGATAGTTCCTGATGTTGATAGAGGTGACGTATAGATTATTCATAACTTTCACAAAATACTGTCCCATAATTTCAATACACAGTCGCGTTCTTTTCTTAGCATTTCTTGTGACGTTTTTCACTTGCAAATAAATCTATACCTTATTGAAAAAATTGAATTAACTTTTAATCTCACAAATAACTAAGTACTTTATGACATTAAATTATTAGATTTAGATGAATGTGATCAAAATTTAATTTTTAGTTTTAGCTTCGAGATTAGAATGTCTTCGCATTCGATTTTATAATTTGAAACCTGTTGAAACTTCTCTTTTCAATTATAAACTGTGTAATTTTAAAGGCTCGAATTTAAACATTTAAATGACAAAGAACATTTTAAAAGCGGGAAATCCCCGAATTAGGTATTAGGTATTTGCATGGGACAAAACTTACTTTTTATAAAAAAAAACTTTTTACAAAAAAAAATATCGATTTTATTATTTAATTAAACATCTGTTCAAAAATAAAACGTAGCATCCAAATACATTTATGTTGAAAATTAATTTATTTGCAAGTTATTAAAAAATAAAGCTTCGTCCTATATAATTCTTCTTAAATCTTTGGTGAGTTTCTTTAGCACTAGATCTGTAGAGACATCTGGGTTTCCGCAGTATAAATGCCCCTTGCTGGTAACAGCGAGACCTATCCGGCCATGACGAGTAATGGCTTATTTCATTTGTAGAAATTCATGTGTAGATGGCGCAATTGGTGTTTAGCAAGTGTTAAGCGGGTAGGTTCAAATTTAGTTGTGCTCAAGTATTTATCTTTTACAACTTTCTGGGGTTCACATGCCATGCAAGCGCGAGAGGTTCAAAGCATGAGGTGTACGAATAACTAATCTTACTAGGTAAAGATTAAAAGAGGTAGCATAGGCTAAACCCACAGTTTACAGTTTTTCAGAAGCTTAAGAATTAAATGACAAGCAGAACCATTAGGCTCGGAGAGGAAGCTCTCCACACAGAATGGGGGGAATTTTCTCATTTTCATTAAGGATTTTTCTAGTAATTTCCTCTGTTCATTGAAATAGGGACAAGCCCAGAGAACATGAGTAATATCTTGGTCAAAATATCCACAAGGACAATCCGCATATTCTAGCAAGTTATTTCTAGCTAAGCTACTGGCAAGAGCATAATGATTACTTCTAAGGCGTGCGATATTAACAATATCACTTCTTTTTTTCGATTGAGACTCAAAAAACCAAGGTTTTGGTGAATCCAAGAAATTGTTCTCGAAATAATAAAGAACCACTCTTCTACAATTACTGTCCCCTTTTAAGACAGCTTTAAACAGATTATACAGTTTATCAGAAATATGTCTATAAAATTCAGTATAAGGGATTCTGATCTCTAAAGGGGTACCGGTAGTTAGAGCTAACTTGGCGAGCTTGTCTGCAACTTTGTTTCCGAATATACCTTTGTGTCCAGGTAACCAGTAAAGGCTGACTTTTATATTATTATTTTCTGCATAACAAAGAAGGTTTCCGATTTTGTAGATAAGAAAGTTTTTTCTTTCTATGTGGTTAAAGTTCAAGCAGGCGGATAGAACACAGCGAGAGTCAGAGGCTATTATGGCGGGAGATATTTCTTTTTCTATTATAATATCTAAAGCTTCAGAGATGGCAATAGCTTCAGCAGTAAAAATGGAGGAATGGTGAAATATTTTATATTTTTGGAAAATTTGGAGAGGGGGACATGTTATTCCAATCCCTGTTAACAGAGTATCATCATTCTTGGAACCGTCTGTGTAAAAAATAGTTTCGTTTTTAAGACTGTTTTCTATATAGTGATTAAAATCTATATTAGGAAAAGGGCTATCCATCAATATTTTACCGATTTTTAGATTGATGTTAGGAGTTTCAAATTCAAGGGAGTAATCCAAGAAATAATTGATGTGAGTATATGAGTACATGATTTTGAGTTCAAATTTATTAAGGTAAATGTAAGCATTTAGTAAAAAGAAGGTCTCTCTGAAGTTGTAAGCATTATTTCTAGCGGTGATAGTCTCTAGATAGTGAAGAGAGTCAAGCAATGGATGGTCTTCCATCGAGAAAACTTTTAGTAGAAATTTTTTTGTTAGAAATTGGAATCGGCGGAATAAAGGAGGTTTTTTAAGTTCGGCAAACATAACTGGAATAGGCGCTGATCTACGGTAAGCAAGGATAAGTCTTAAAATGCGGTTTTGAATTTTGAAAATTGGTTCATAGGATTTAGATTTATAAATCGTTAAGGCTTGGCATCCATACTCAAGAAAGCTTCTTATGAGAGAGTGGTAAAGCATACGCAAGGTTTTAGAGTGGGCCACCCACCAAGTTCCTCTAAGGAATTTAATAATATTGATGACTTTATTGGTTCTTTCAATTAGCCGAGTAAAATTGGGAACCCAGGTTAATTCACAGTCATATAATATACCCAGGAAGACAGCTTCATAGGAGAGGGAATTTCGCTGATCATTTAATAAAACATGGGTCTCATGAGGGATTCGATTTTTGTTTGAGTTAAATATAACTAATTTACTCTTATCAACTGAGATGTTGAGTCCTATAGATTTAAGAAAGTTTTGAAGTAAGTTGAGACTGTTCTGAAGGATATAGATACATTCATCAAGGTTTCGTGATGAAAAGAAGATGACGATATCATCGGCATATTGTACAATTTTGCAAAGAGAATGAATGTGTTTATGAATGTCTATTGTATATATGTTATATAACGTAGAGTTGGAGACGCAACCCTGAAGGAGGCCTCTCTTAAATTTATAAGGGCCCTGATTTGAACGTTTATTTCTGTAACCAGATTTTTAAAGAACCTGCTATCTTCCAAGGAACACCCATCTCTCGCATGTCATTAATTAAAATATTTGTGAACACCCCCAGTTCAAACGGGTAGTAATTAATCTTTCAAGAAGTTTCAAGAAGCAGGAGGCAAGTGCTATAGGCCGGAATTTAACCGAGTTCGGTTTAGGAATAAGAAAGACTAAATATTTACTCCACGATTCGGGGAATGAACCTTCATCTAGAGTTAATTAGTAAATTATAAGGAGTTGGTTAAGGATATTTTCTGGGAGATTTTGAATGATTTCATAATTAATTTTATCTAATCCGGGGGACGATTTGGTTTTCGAGTTTTTAATAGCCCGTTTCAACTCCTGGAGCTTAAGAGGCATGGAGAGAGGATGAGAAGCTAGGGCCTCTACAGAGGGGGGTCGAGTATCAGGGAGAGGTGGAACAGGAGGTAAATCATTTGGAGGGGAGCTAGACCATCGACATATAGAAATGGACCGATAATGCTGTGGGGAGAACGGTGATGGGCTCTAGAGAGAGAAAAAGCATATGAGATGTAGATCTATCTCTTTCTAGATAAAGCTGATTGGTCGAGAAGATTTTCGTTGGGTGAAGTTTGGCGCAGCACAAGACTGTGCTTTGTGTCGCGAGTGCCCTAATAATGTGACGTCCATCGCACTTTTCAGAATTGATTTATTTATAATTTATTTAATTATAATTTATTGTAAATAAATATAAAAAATGGTGGCAGACTGTGTAGTTTGTGGGTGTTATCAAAACGTTTATATGGGGATATGTTTTCATACGTAAGTAAAGTTATTGAATATAGTGAAATAAAAAATGTTACAACAAAAACAAAACCTCAAAATATGAAATTTTGTACCTATGCAATACAAAAGGTTATTTTTAATGGCATAGAAATATTGTTCAAGTTTTTGACAGTTATTACATTATTTTTGAACTCACAAAACGATTATTATTGAAGCATTTTCCATCCAATTTCAAGAAGAATTGAAGGTTGCCAATTTTTTAAAATAATCTATCTGAAACAGGTTATTTTACATGAATGTTCTTTCAAATTCAATTTATTATAACTACAAATTTCTTATGTTCATATTTTTTTTAATTAACCGTACAGAATATTTAGGTAATACCCGGGGCCACCAATTCACTTGACAGAGTCCTGAAACAGATAAAGGCAGGTCTACATCTCATATGTTTTTTCTCTCTCTAAAGCCCATTTCAGTTCTCCCCAAAGCGTTACCGATCCATTTCTATATGTCGATCAGGCTGGGTCGACTCCCATGGGCGCGTTTGATCACTTATAGCGACACTAGCGCAATCTACAAGGAGGTGGGAAACTGAAGTGTATCCATGCGTTCATACACGTAAATGTGTATATTATTTGAATGTGTTGCATGAATTAAAACTGGAGAAAATAAACGAATTATTTCAAAATTACACAAGTTTAAGACGAATAATGTGTAAATACTGTTTCCTGTACCATTTTGCGGCATAAATTTGTATAATGTTGCAATAATTCTCCAATAAATGAAGAATTACATAACACATGAAATGTAACCTTCTTTCAACATTTTATTTATTCACATTATAATAGGAAAGTGAAATCAGTGACATCCTGGCACAGCACAAACATTTAAATTTACTTTAACTTTGTTTATTTTTCAACGTCCTTATTTCACTGATTTCAGTTCATACGGCGAGACACAACTTTTTTGAACTTAGCAAAATTTGAAGTTTGTTGACGAAACCATAACCTCAACGAACGCTAGAATGGCGACGCCAAGATATTTTAAGAAAATATTACCCCCACTTATGCCCCTACAGTAGGGCCATCTAAAAGGAGGTGGATAACTACAAAAGTATATGTGATCACACGCGCCCATGGGAGTCGACCCAGCCTGATGTCGATGAGCTAGACTCACAGAATGTATCAATGAACTGTTCCATTTTTTTGGTGGTTTCCATGTTAGCTAAAGAGGTAGTGGGTGAAGGAGAGGTAAAAAATCTATGTCTAAAACCCAAAATCTTTCTCAAAACATTAGAAGTTTTGTAAGTGGAAGATAATGATGCGCAGTAAGATCTGATGCCTGATATTTCGTTTCTTTTTAAAGTTCGTTAAGTAGTAGTTTCAAATTTTTGGAGATCTAGACAATTTTCGTAGGTACAATTGTGCCGTATCTACCAAGTTTAGCCCTTCTTAATCTCTCATATTTTGTACATTCCTCATTTCACCATGGAGGGGAATTTGGATAGTCTCGCTTAGGCCTACTTTCAAATTTAAGTCCAGCTATATGCAGGGCATTATCTATTAGCTCAAAAAGATTCAAGTAGGCTTGAAGAGCCGAAAAGGGCGTGCCTTCAGGTTGCTATTTTGAGGTTTATATTTATGAGGTTTTATTTATTTTTGAGGTTATATTTATGGGAAAAGAATTCGTAGTAAGAAAAGTAAACCTCAAAGGTAATCGAGATGGGAAAGTGATCACTGCCCATTTTGTCCTGTTCAACTTTGCAGGAGCTCAACGGAGCTAGGTTACTAGAAATTATCGTAAGATCTATTGCCGATTTATCTTCATTAATTCGAGTAAAACGTGTAGCGGAACCAGCGTTTAAAATATTAAAGGTAGAATCTTCAATAGCCTTAAACAGTTTATTTCCATACGGAGAGGAATGGTCACATCCCCAGGATTGGTGGTGGCAGTTGAAATCTCCTCCTATGATAATAGAGGACAAATGATCCGAGTAAGAATCGAAGAAAGTTTCCCGGTTAATGGTGTTATTTGGGGCTCTAGGATTTCTGTAGACATTAACTATGAGGAGGTCTCCCCAGTTAGATGGGATGGAGAGAGCCAATATCCAGATACTCAGGAACTTCATAGACGGGAACCTGGGAAAAAGGAATATCTTTTCTTATTGCGAGCATCAGTCCGCCACCAATATTATTGGGGCGGTCTTTCCGAATTTTGTTAAATTTTTTCAAAAAGAAATTATTTTTGTTTTAAAGACAAGTTTCGTTCAGTAATACGACATCATAATTATGCAATATTCTTTCCAAGTTACCTTTTTTATTTATAATACCACGACGATTCCATTGAAAAATCCTTAATTTCTTGAGATTACCCATCGGATGTGTAAGAGGAAGGCATCGTATTATGAAGAGCAAGAAATGCAGAAGGCATCCAAGGTTTACAAATTATTTGCTTGCTGGATTTTGTATATTCGTATTAGTTAGGGAACTAATTATGTTAATGCTAATGTTTTTAAATAGAGAAAGGATTGGAGAAAAGCTTTGAAGCAAGTCCATTAGAGAAGATATCATTTTTAAAAGATTTTCAGTATTGATGTTTGGAGAGGGGGGAGTGGAGATCTAGAAGGCGAGCTTAGAGGTCGATCTTCTAAACAAACCCCGTTACCGAAAAGACTACGATCTCGAGAGTGCAGATGTGAGAAAGATCGTGATTGAGTAGAATTGAGGTTTTTGGGATATGAGGAGAGGGTTGAGGAAAAAGAAGAGGGTAAGCGGCTCCAGGGCGCAGTGGGTTTATTTATTGTGTAATTGTTGTGTTGTTCCCCACGATTTGAGTTTGTGTGGATGGGATCTGAGTTTAGGTTTTCACCAACTCAAAAAGGGAAATTAGAGAAGTTAAAGTGTTAGCTTGAGAAGTCTTGAGTTACGTTTTGTTGAGATGGAGCTGAGTGTTTAAGATTTGCGATGCCACCAGGAGAATTTCGCTCCTTATTATGTATAAAGGCTGCGGATTTAATCGAAATATTACGATAGGCTGCAATTTTTCCGATTTCTTTTTCAGAAATAAATTTGGGGCATTTTTTATCACTAGCCCAGTGGGGGCCGTTGCCGTTTTGACATAGAGGGGGTTCCGATTCTTTAGGGCAAAGTTGTCCCTCTTCATGGGGCTTTCCACCACAGTAAAGGCATCGTCGGTTTTTACAGATATTTTTGACATGCCCATGTCTAAAGCAACCATAGCAGATTTTTGGTTGAGTGATATGGGGATCAACTCAACAGAAGTGGAAGTACGGTTTAATGTCCTGAGGAAGCGTTTGTCCGTCAAATGTCACTAGGCCTGTAGTACCAGGAATAGTTTTCCCTCTTTATCCTTCCAGTCGAATCTTTTAGCCGCAAGAATGGGGACGAAGCTGATGGCATACTTCGTCAATTCTTCCATGGTCAGATCAATAGGGACCCCTCTAATAATACCCACACGCATAACTCTAAAGATAGGAATGAAAGCTTTAAGGTTAGGACATATCTTTTCCAAATTGTCTACAATTCTATTGGCTCCGGAGCCAGTTCTGCAAAGGATTGTGGTTCTACCCAGTCCCTTCTTTTTACATTCAATTACTTCGTCTTTAAAGTTTTTGTGTAAGATTATCCCTAAAGAGAAAATATGAATGGGAGGATTACTAGTCGAGTCTATTTCCACGGTAAATCGGCCCTTATTATATTTCGAGTTCATGTTTCTCGGTCTGAGATTCACGTGGTTAGATGGTGAATTATTCAGTTCCATATGCCTGGATTTGTTTGAGTTGTCATGTTCTCGCAAGCCTTCAGCCGGTCTCTTGACAGGTGTCTTCGCGGGTTTAGACGGATGCTCAAATGAGACAGGCGTGGAAGGATCAGTATCCATAAAATTAGGACTAGTGTGGGAGCCATCACTGAGAGAAGCTCTCGTTAAGTTTCACCAAAAACCTCCTTATTTATGCTGTCTTCTATCTCCGTATCGTCATCGACAGACTTCTGATGGCCAAACGACCCCATGCTTAGAAATCGTGCTGGCCCAAGCGGCCAGCGATCTTGTGAACGCCCACCTGTTTTTGTAGTTGCAGTTGAAGTCCGCTCAAAATAAATGAGAAAATTTCTATCCTTTTTTTTGTCACCACACCTTAAGCCTCCTTTTTTATTACAAGGGAAGATCACAGAGAGAAACGAATGGAGATTCTTCCTTAATTATATAGGAACACAAGAAAAGCCAGATTTTAATTTGACCCTGCAACTGTCCTAAGTTGATTTTTTCTATATAATTGGGATTATTGTTTGGCCACCGGCGTGCAGACATTTTGGATTTCCCCCACCAGACTTGAAGTAGGTAATTGAGTATTTACACTTGTGACGTCATTTCAAAATGTCTACACACCTCAGGGATAACAAAACATTGTATACATTGGGTCGCGTGTATTATCCTAATTAAAGAATTGTATTTATTGGCCAATTGAAAATGTCTAGTGAATACTTTTTGAGTTTATCTGGTGAAGTGAAGGTCTGTCATTGTGATAAACTCAGTGCAATTGATAATTTAGATCTCTACGCTCGCTGAAGATAGAGGATTTTTCAACCGATATTAGCGAAATCAGTTTCAAACACTAAGAAGTAATCCTTTTTAGATTAAAGTAATCATGCAGAGGAAAGAACTGTGCAATTTAATATTTTTTATGTAAATTGAAATTTTAAAATGGTAACTTCAACTAAACATTCGAAACTTTCATATTACGCAACAATTATCAAAGTAAACACTTTTTCCCTCTGCATTTACATTTTTTTTTTGAAAATCGGAGTACAGCTAAGTATTTTAAAAATATATAATGCTGTTCTGTTGAGTAAAATGAGGCAATTAGATTTGAAAGTTTCAACTAAATTGCTACAGCCTTGTGGGAAATTTATCTATTTTATGTTGGAATTTTATTGAATCATATTCCACAGTCCCTGCCATGCTTTTTCGCACAACCCACAATAAAACACGAAAATACCATTTTTTTTAAATAAAACCATTATTGGTCCTCGAAAAGTACATTGCATGCTATTCAATGTATAAAACGAGAGTGCTATGCATGAGGTATTAGGCCATTTTGAAATTTCATGGCGTAATGGAAGTACTCAATTGATTACCCTAAAATTGTCTAAAACAACGAAAATGGTTAATGCTTTTGAGGAAAAGTACCTATAAAAAATCGAGATTAAACAAATCAGAAAAATCTAAATCATTTTTAGAACAAACTTTTATTTTATTGTAGAGGTTATGTAACTCTCTGTAATTTTGGCGCGAAATTCTAACTTCACAATTATGGCTCATTTTTTATAATTACAAGTTCGCTTAATTCTAAGTACAATAGAATCGCAAGATACGCCCATTCCCTTCAGAACATTTTTATAAACATATTTTGTAAATTACAAGCAACCTGAAGACTACAAAAACAATCAATTATAAAAATAATTTCAGCAACAATGTCAAGACCGTTCTTTGGAATTTAAAAAATCGAGAGGTTAATTACTGGAATTTCTGGTGTAAAATAAATGGCAATAAATTGCAAGATTGTATCGGATTGAAAAAGATTGGAAATACTTGTAATTTTTTGCATCGGCTTTTTCAATATTTCAACATTGTTTACTTTTATATTGATTTTATTATAATTGTTTTTTACAGTGATTTTCCTAGAATCGCGAAAAAATATAAGACAATCATTGTGGAGAAATCAATATAGAGCAATACTGAAGTTCCTATAATATTTTTTCTTAAGGGGTTATTGACATAGTAAAAGATTTCACGGGTTTTGCAAATAAGTGCGTGGGTTTGTAAAGAGGTGCATGGGTTTGCAAAAAAGTGCATAGGATTGCAAAGGAGTGTGTGGGATTACATAAAATTACAGAGCATGTAATCCAGATTGCAGGAGTAATTAACCCCTCGAAAAAATTTAATTAATAATTATTCTTAATTTCGCATTAATGATCTTTAACGATCGTTAATCCTTTTATTCGATTAACCTGCGTCGAGATTAATTGCTGGAACTCTTCGTCCGAAATTTTAGTTCTACTCACTGATTCCGAAGGCATTATATGTGTGAAAGTGTTCGTCGTACTTCCGTAATGTTCGAGGTGAATCATAATTAAGGCATGTACACTAGGTTTGATATAATCGAGTCTCTTATTGAGAAAAGTCTGGAGTTCCTGAAGTAATTCGGAGTGGAAATTTTTTAGCTTTTTTGCAGTCGACTCTTCGAGGTCGCGTTCCCTTTCGAGTTTAGCGATGTAATGCGCTGTTTTGTCCTTTTTTTCCTGCAATTTCTTCATTCGCGAGTAGCAAGTTTTCCAGTTCGTTACGAGTTCTTCTCGTTTTGCTAATTCGACCGAAATCACAGAAAACTCGTCACGGAGTTTTTTCAAGGGCTCGATAAAAGTTTTTTCACAATGGAGGACCAGGTCCTGAACACTCTTGCCAACCTGGAAGAATTTTCGTAACGAAAGATTAGGGGGAACCCCCTAAAGTGGACAATGCAACCCACAGCGGATGATCATTAATTAAAAACACTAATGCATTTAGAATAATTAATTTAATTTATAGGTAAGACACTATACGTGTTCATAAACTATAATTCAATTTTGCTGTTATTTTGTTGTTAATGAATGATTATCCATTTTAGGTTCCATTATCCATTGTAGGGAGGTTTACCCTGAATAATTGTAAAATTAAAGCCATAAATTTTAATAGAAATGTTTGTTCAATCAGAGGTTTTTCAGTACCTGAGTCGTCACGGAATGATAGTCCTCGACTATTTTAAGGAAATCTTTGCTCACGTGGACAAGGTCGTAATTAATTAAATTTGTCGTGAGATGTTGATCTGCTTCGTCCAAACTTCCGATTGCCGATAAATATTTTTTCATCTCCTTTATCATTTTTCTGACAGAGTCCTCGATACTGAATATTTAAAAATATTATTTTGAGGCCTGTCTTAAAACTATTGAAAAAAGTCTACAGCCTTCAGTTTTCATCGAATTTACAATTTATTTATCTAAATTTTAGTTAAATAAAATTTTAAGAGATCTGTGAGAAGCGATTTTTACATTTAGCATTGTTTATATTTATTCATTTAACGCAAAGTGTGTTAAAAAGGGCATTTTACATAATAATTAACTTCATTTTAATAACCAGATGAAGTAAACAAGTAAATGGCGGACAGCTATCACAAACGAAAAAAACATTAAAAAGTGCATGGGATTGCAAAAAGGGTGCATGGGATTGCAAAAAGGGTGCATGGGATTGCAAAAGGGTACATGGAATTGCAAAAGAGTGCATGGGATTGCATAAGATTGCAGAGCGTGTAAAACAGATTTAAAAAATTTTTATTAACGCATTTAGAGGAAAACTCACGTGAAAAAATCAAATATTCTGCGCGAAAATAACATTTTGCTTTTGTTTTAACAACTGGTAATAAGAATCTGCTATTTTTACAAAAATATCAAACAATGAAACTGAAAAAGACGGGAAAGTTTCAGAATATTAAGAATATATTATTTCTTTATGATAATTGTTTATCATAATTATAATTTTATATATGGTTGCCAACCACTCCGTTCTTTATTTGTTGACTTAATTTGTTTATAACAATTAAGTTGATTATAATGCAGGTTATTGATTAAATATATTTATTGATATTTGTCAATCGTTCCTGAAGAGAAAAAAAATGTAAAATTGCCCTGTTTACCACTCTTTGCATTCAATAAATAAACAGAAACAAAGCCAAATTTAAAAATCAGGTCTTACTAAAAGTGGTAGAGTTTTTTAAATAGTAGATTCCTGTTTTTTCTGTAATAAACTCTCTTATTTTGTTTTGTTCTTCTTGTTCGATTCTCTTGCCTGCTCCCTTTTTTTATCTTATTTTTTATTTATTAAAATGTTTATATATTTTATTCCGTTGAATAATCTAAAATTATGCAAATAATAATTTTTTAATTCCTTTTTTCAAGTAAAAACTGAATTTCTTAACTTTATCATGTTTTTCGCAAACAAATTTATTTTCTAGAAATTATATTAGTTCTAATAATCAAATGCGTTTTCCAATAGTCACTTCAAGAAAATCTTGCTCTTGTAAAAACTCATTGTTCACCTTATTAAATACAAGGTTATAAAAACCTCTTTTGTACATCTAATTTGAAATATAATTAGTAAATATAGTGAAAAGAATTAATAACATTTACAGAAAATAAATTTGTTCCCGCAAAATATGATAAATAAAATAAAAGTTTTTTCGTGAAAAAAGTAATTATAAAAAAGATTATATATTTATAAACATATTATTAAATAAAAAAAGTGAAGGTAGCGAGAATCAAACACGCAACCTTTTGGCTATGAAGCCGAAGCGCTACTGGCTGAGTTATTGGCTTAGATAATCGTTTCAATAAAATTGATCAAGAAATACAGAAAATCGTCCACTTAATCTTAGAAAAATAATTGTATAATCCATTTTTTATTATCTTTATTGAAAAGGTCTTTAAATAATGCTAGAAAGTGGCCGTTTTTTCAGAAATAGTCAACTTTTTGACCACTTTTCACTGCGTTAGATAATAATTGATGAAATTTAACAAACAATTTAATTTTTAATTTAATTTTTTTATTAAATATTCCTTACGATAGTTAAAAATTCATTTCTTTGGTTAAAAATGTAGCTATTTGTTGAATCTTCGTTTGGCATTGTTAAAAATTCGTTTATTTGTTTAAAAATTAACCTATTCTGTTAAATTTGTTTTCTTATTAATTTTTTAGTTAATAAAAATGTAACTACTCAGTGTTTTTTTTGTCGATTTCTCTTCTTTAGTTCTTATTAAAAATTTATTTCTTTCGTTGAAAATTTAATTATTTTGTTAAATATTCGTTTTGCATGATTAAAAATTAATTTTTTCAACTATTTCAATTTCAATCAAAAATGTATATTTATTAGTTGAAAATTAATGTATTTTGTTGAAAATTTGTCATTTATTTCGTAAAAAAATTAACCTTGATTTAAATTTTTTTTTTTTTTTGTTAAAGATTCTTCATTTTAGTTAGAAATTTATTTTTTTGATAAAAATTTAACTATTTTGTTGAAAATTCTGTTTTTTTTTTTTAATTAAAAATTCATTGTTTTTAACTGAAAATGTAGCTAATCGTGATTCGTTAAAAAGCTGTCTCCTTTAGTTCAAAATTGATGTATTTTGTCGAAAATTCGTCTTTTTGGATAGAAAATTAATCTTTTTGGTTGAAAATTCTGTTTTTTTTTTTAAATAAATATTCCTCATTATAGTTGAAAATTCATTTTTTTGTTAGATCCCCCATTTTCTTTGAAAATTCATTTTTGTTATATAAAAATTTACCTAATTTGCTGAAAATAATTGTATTTTGCTGAAAATCTATTTTGTTTTGACTGGCATTTTAACTACTTCGTGTTTTTTGAAAATATGTCTCTTTTAGTTGCACATTCATCTTTTTTTGTCAAATATGATCCTTCAAATTTTAAAATTCATTTCTTTTATTAAAGATTCCTCATTTTAATTAGAATTTTCTTTGTATAAAAATTTAATTCTTTTGTTAAACATTCTTCTTTGTTCTTATTTAGTTAAAAATTCATCTATTTTGTTGAAAATTCGCCTTTTATGGTGAAAAATTAACCTTCTTGGTTGAAAATTCATTTCTTTGAGTAAAAATTGAACTATTTTGTTGAAAGTTGTATTTTTTTGTTTGAAAATTATTTTTTGTTCCTAAAAATTAATTTTAGTTTTAAAATTTATCATCTTCACTTGAAAATTCATATATTTTGTTAAAAATTCGTCTTTTTTGTTAGACAATTTTTTGTTTGAAAATTCAATAATCTATGGCTAAAGATTTCTCATTTTAATTGAAAATTCTTTTCTTTAGGTGAAAAATCAACTTTTTTCTTTAAAAAAATTTTTTGTTTAATAGTAGTTTTTTTTAACTGAAAATTTAACTACTCCATGTCTTGCTGAAAATCTACCTTCTTCAGTTGAAATGTCGTCTTTTTTAGATAAAAATTAATCTTCTTAGATGAAAATTATTTTTTCTTTTTTTTTGTTATAAATTCCTCATTTAATCGAAAATTAATTTCTTTTGATGAAAATTTAAAAATATTTTTTTAAATCCTTTTTAAACTTTTTTTAACCTTTTTTAATCCTTTTTGGTCTAAAATGTATCTTATTTGTTTGAAAATTCAAGTATTTTCCTGGAAATTAATTTTTGTGGTTAAATGATTCCTCATTTAAGTTAAAAATTTTATTTTTTTTTTTGTGAAAAATGTAACTATTTTGTTAAAAAGTATTTTTTTTCTTTTTTGAAAATTATTTTTCGTCGTTGAAAATTAATTTTTTAAACTGTAAATACAATTATTCCACTTTGGGTTCAAAATTTATCTTCTTTAGTTGAAAATTTATTACTTTAGCTAAAAATTTAACTATTTTATTGAAAGTCCTTTTTTATTTATTTCTTTTAACTTTTTTTATTTTTAACTGAAAATTCAATTTTGTTTTGTTATAAATTCCTCATTATAGTCGAAAATTATTTTCTTTTGATAAAAATTTAACTATTTGGTTAAAAAATTTTTTGTAACTTTAATACAACTATTATATTTTTGGTAAAAAATTCATCTTATTTACTTGAAAATTCAAGTATTTTAATAAAAATTTTTTGTTAATGATTCCACATTTTAGTTAAAAATGTTATTTTCTTGGTTAAAAATTGAACTATTTCGTTAAAAAGTATATTTTTTCTTTGGTTGAAAATTATTTTTCGTTGTCGTTGAAAATTGATTTTATTAACTGTAAATATAACTATTTTATTTTGAATTGAAAATTTATCTTCTTTAATTGGAAATTTGTATATTTTGTAGAAAATTCGTCTTTTATGGTGAAAAATTAACCTTCGTAGTTGAAAATTCATTTTTTGTTTTGTTAAAAATTCCTGATTTTAGTTAAAAAATGTATTTCTTTGGTTAAAAATGTAAATATTTTGTTGAAAATTATTATTTTTTTTTTTAATTAATTGTTGCTGAAAATTAATTTCTTTTAACTCTCAATAGAACTATTCTATTTTAGGTTCAAAATTTATCTTCTTTAGTTCAAAATCCGTGTTTTTGATAAAAAATTCCACATTTTAGTTAAAAAATTTATTTCTTGGACTATTTTGTTGAAAATTATTTTTTTAGTTTTGTTTAAAATTAATTTTTTTCAACTGAAAATTTAACTACTCCGTGTTTTGTTGAAAACCTATCTTCTTTAATTGAAAAATCATGTATTTGGTTAAAAATTCATCTTTTTTTTACAAATTCCTTATTTTAGTTGAAAATTTATTTTTTTCGATGAAAATTTAACAATTTTATTGAAAATTATTTTGTTTGTTAAAATTTTTTTTATAATTGCAATACAACTATTCTATTTTTGTTCCAAAATTTATCTTATTTACTTAAAAATTCAAGTATTTTGCTGAAAATTCTTTTTTTTTTAGTTAAAGATTTCTCATTTTAGTTAAAAATTTAATTTCTTCAGATAAAAGTGTAACTATTTCGTTGACATTTTTTTGTTTAAAAAAAATTCTGTTAATAAATATTTTTTTACTGCAAATACAAATATTCCATTTTGACTTCAAAATTTATCTTCTTTAGCTGAAAATTCCTGTTATTTTGAAAATCCGTCTTTTTTGGAAAAAATTTACCTTCTTGGTTGAAAATTCATCTTTCTGTGGTTAAAGATTCCTCATTTCAGTTAAAAAATTTTATTTCTTCGGTAAAAAATGTAACTATTTTGTTAAAATTTCGTCTTTTTTTTGAAAAAAAATTAACATTTGTGATTGGAAATTCATTTTTTGTTGTTATAAATTCCTTATTTTAGTTGAAATTTTATTTCTTTGGATGAAAATTTAACAATTTTATTAAAAAAATTTTTTGTTCATTAAAAATTATTTTCTTTCAATTGCTATATAACGATTCTATTTTTATTCCAAAATTTATCTTATTTACTTAAAAATTCAAGTATTTTGCAGACAATTCTTCTTTTTTGTTAAATATTTCTCATTTTAGTTAAAAATTTAATTTCTTTGGATAAAAGTTTAACTATTTCGTTAAAAAAATTGTTTTTTTCTTTGAAAATTATTTTTTTAATTAATTTGTTTTACTGAAAATACAAATATTTCATTTTTAAATCAAAACCACTCAGTGTTTTATAGAAAATCCATCTTCTTGAAATTTAAAACCATGCATTTTGTTAAAATTTCATCTTTTAAAAAAAAAATTAACATTTGTGATAAAAAAAAAACATTTTTTTTATATAAATACCTTATTTTAGTTGAAAATTTATTTTTTGGATGAAAATTGAACAATTTGATTGAAAATGTTTTTTTTCTTTGTTAAAAATTATTTTCTTTTAATTGCAATATAAATTAAAGTATTTTGCTGAAAATTTATTTCTTTGGATGAAAATTTAACAATTTTATTGAAAATTATTTTATTTTATTTTTTTTTTTTTAATTAGTTTCTTTTAATTGGAATATAACTATTCTATTTTTGTTCTAAAATTTACCTTATTTAATTAAAAATTCAATTATTTTGCTGACAATTCTATTTTTTGTTAAAGATTTCTAATTTTAGTTACAACCTTAATTTCTTTGGATAAAAGTTTAACTATTCCGTAGAAATTTTTTTTTAATGATTTTTTTAAATAATTTTTTTTGCTGCAAATACAAATATTCCATTTTTAATTCAAAATTGATCTTCTTAAGTTCAAAATTCATGGTATTTGTTAAAAATCCTTCTTTTTTGTAAAAAATTTGCCTTTTTGGTTGAAAATTCATCTTTCTGAGATTAAATATTCCTCAGTTTAGTTAAAAATGTTATTTTTTGTTTGTTAAAAATGTAACTATTTTATTGAAAATAATATTTTTTTGGTTTAGAATTAATTTTCGTCAACTGAAAATGTAACCACTCCGTGTTTTATTGAAAATCTATCTTCTTTAATTTTAAAATCATGCATTTTGTTAAAATGTCATCTTTTTTTTTGGAAAAAAATTAACATTTATGATAAAAAATCCATTTTTTTATAGAAATTTCTTATTTTATTTGAAAATGTATTTCCTTGCATGAAAATTTATCAATTTTACTTAAAATTCTTTTTTTTTGTTTGTTAAAAATTAGTTTCTTTTAATTGCAATACACTTATTCTATTTTTGTACCAAAATTTATCTTATTTACTTAAAAAATCAAGTATTTTGCTGAAAATTCTTTCTTTTTTTTTAGTTAACGATTTCTCATTTTAGTTCAAACTTTAATTTCTTTGAATAAAAGTTTAACTATTTCGTTGAAAACGATTTTTTTTAATAATTGTTTTTCATTGCATGCAAAAATTACATTTGAGTTAAAAATTTATCTTCTTTAGTTAAAAATTAAGTTAAAAAAATTAGTTTTTTCCGACTACAAATTTAACTGCTCCGTGTTTCGTTGAAAATCTATGTAATTTAGTTGAAAATTCTTCTTTTTTTTGCCGAAAATGAAGTTTTTTGGTCAACGATTCATTATTTTCGTTTTTTATTATTATTTTATTTATTTTTTTGATAAAAGTTCAACTATTACGTTGAAATTTTGTTGTTTGAAAATTATTTTTTTAATTATTTTTTTTTTACTGCAAATGCAAAAATTCTATTTTGATTTCAAAATTGATCTTCATTAGTTAAAAATTCATGCGTTTGTTGAAAAATCGTCATTCAGGTAAAAAATGCACCTTCTTATTTGGAAATTCATTTTTCTCTTGCTAAAAATTCTTTATTTTAGTTGCAAATTCTTTTCCTTCGATGAAAAATTAACTTTTTTGTGGAAATGTTATATCTTAAATTAATTTTTTATAACTGAAAATTCAACTGCTCCGTGTTTCGTTGAAAATCTATCTTCTTTAGTTTAAAATTCGTCTTTTTTGGTTGAAAATGAAGTTTTTTTAATCAAGAATTCCTTATTTTCGTTATTTTTTTTTAAATAAAAATTGGACTTTTTTGTTGAAAATTATTTTTAATTACCATTTTCATGGTAAAGAAATTAACCTTTTTGGTTCACAAATTTTGTTGGGTAAATAATTCCTCATTTTAGTTTAAAATTCTTTTCTTTTCATGAAAAGTGAACTTTTTTATTTAAAATTCTATTTCTTAGGTTGAAAATTAATTTATTTTAATTAAAACTTTAATTAGTCAATTTTTGCTTGACAAAATTGATCTTTTTAGTTGAAAATCCATGTATTTTGTTGAAAAATCATCGTCTTCGTTAGCAAATTAATCTTATTAGTTTAAAAATGATCTTTTTGGTTGAAAATTAATATTAAAAATTTTATTATTTACTATCTTACTAGATTAATTTTTGCACCGCGAAATCCAGGTCTGTATCCTCAGTTGCAGAAATTAGAGGAGGTGCAGAACTTGGCCTCTGAGTTGGTGTCAGAAAATTTCTCTTATGCGAAATCCTAAAAAAATATATTTTTTGGAAAATTTATAGATGAAAAATGTTATAGGTTATGTTTAAACAGATATTTTAAAAAAAAGCAATAAGCAATGATTCTTAGGTTATAATTATAAACAAATAATTTAAAATGTACACTTATAATTAATTATGTTAGGAAGAATATATTTACCAAGTCATTTTGAAAACCACAAAATCCTAACCTCACTTTTTAAAAAAATCACAAAACTTAATAAAACACTCTAAAGGTCACAATTGGATTTAAAGACAGATTTTACAATGGAATAATTAATGGATTCTCCCTCTCACACCACGCATAAGAAGAATTTAACCAATTTTCTAATATTTTAACAGCTGTAAAAAATTTGATATTCAAGTTCCAAACTTGAGAAAAATTAATTTAAATATTCAGAAGAGATTTTCTACAAGTCAAGAATCATATTTTTTACATTTTTTTAAATATCTTTTTGATTAATTTAAATAATAAAGTAAATAAATAGAAATAATCTGCCGTTTATTTATCTTTTATAATCAGCAGGCTTAAATTTTTCCCGCCAGATGGCGAAGTCGTTTTTGTCACATGACTAAAGATGGTGTCCTCGTCTCGTTTTCTGGTTTGTTTCCGGTCATCGACTGTCATCGACAGAACATTAAAAAGAAGTAAGTTTTTGCACAATTTTTTGTATAAACAAAGGTTATTTATTGAAAATAAAATTTTGATTGATTTTCTCGAAAACTGGGAATTCAATTATTTGTGTAGGAATATTCTGCAGGGTTTTTTTTTTTATTCAAAATTTAATTTTAAAAAGGCAAATTTGGAATGATGACACATGTTACTGACAGATGGTCATTTTTTAAATTGATTGTTAGAAACAAATAATTGTTAATTTTGTATATATAAATTTTACCTAGAAAATACTTTAATTTTAACACAAAGTGTTTTTAGGATTTTATATTGTTGAGTAAGATATAGTATTAACGAAAATTTAAGGTTAGGATTTTCGTTTCCTTTCAAGAATTTCGGTTTTTTATTTCTGCAGTCTCTCCGGTTCTTCTAATTTTATCTTGTATTTTATTTATACTCTTCAGTCTTTTTAATATTAATTATATCATTTATTTGGTTGTATGCGGACTAAAATACGTTTTCAAATTTTAAGATTGCTTATTAATAAAATTAGTTTATCCTTTCGTTTTTCAGCAATATTATAGGTTTCGTTTTTTGTGAAAATAAAATTTACATAAAATACTCCTAATTAATTTTATTTCTGGAGCAAGAACATTTTAGGATTGAAAAAAGTGACAGTTAATTCGGAGCAAAAATGTTATTTTTTCAGTCACTTTTCAGGCGGAAATTATTTGCAATTAGTGAATTATTAATCGAAAATAGAAAGTTGTGTTCTAAGGTACAATTTATTATTTATAATTATTCATTTAATTTATTAACTTATATATAAATATAATTTTCCTAAGGTTCTTGAAAAAAATCCAAAATATTTGTGAAAATTTCAGGAATGTCAGATATTTCAACCAACAAAAAGGTAATTGTTAATTAAAAAACAGTCGATTTCATCTCAAAGCTGACAAGTTTTTAAAAAATACTTGAATAAAAACAAAATAATTTTTAAGCAAAAAAATTTTTTTTAATTGTAAGTGACGATTTTTCTATAAAAAAAGTTCATTTTAAACCAAACAGTTTATTTTTTAACCAGTTGAATTCATCCCAAAAAGACAACATTTCAAAAGAATACTTGAATTCTGAACAAAAAAATTAATTTTTATTAGTTGCATTTTTAAACAAAAAAGATGACAACAATTTTAATTTCAAGGCATTAATAATTTTTAATGTAAAATACAAGAAAAAATACGGAAAAAGATTTTGAAGGTTTCAGATATTTCAAAGAGATACATTTTCAACTAAAATTATTCATTAAAAAAAGGAAATTTTGTATAAATATGTTGAATTCTCGACAAAAAATATAAATTTTTTACCAAAAAGACGAATTTTCAAGAAAGTTTTGGAATTCTCAGACAAAAAAGATTAATTTTCAAACCAGAAAGACGAATTTTTAACAAGCTTAATCAATTTTTATAAATATTTTAGAAATTTGTAGAAATATTTTGAAATTATAATAATATTTTGAAACGGTTTAAAAGTTTTTGAAATTTCCTTCAAAAATTAATTTTTCAAAATCAAGCCAAGAAAAATTTTCCCAGGAATTTCCAGAACGTTTTTTATTTTCTTGAAATCGTTCAAATTTCTCAAAAGGCTTTGACATTTTTTTTGGAAATCCTAAAAAATTTACATTTTGTTTATAATTTTCGGAAATATTTTTAAATTCTTCAAAAAATTCTTCTTGAAATTCTGAAAAGTTAAAAAAAAGCTTCCCTTCAAATCTTGCAGATTCTTTTTTGATAATTTTGGAAATCATTTACATTGTTAAATTTGTTTAAAAATATTATCTTAAAATTAATTTTACAAAATAAAAAATCAGTTACTTAAAATTATTCCATGAATTTTAAGACGGATTTTTTTCGATATCTTCAAAAATTTACATTGTTAAAAAATGTTTAACATTTTCAAATTTCATACTATTTTTTTAACTGTTTTCAAAACTTTGAAACCGTCTAAATATCTTTTAAAATTATTCGAATTTTTTCAAGAAATGTCTTAAATATGTATGTTTTTAAATATTATCTTGAAATTTATTTTCCAAAATAAAAAAAATTTGTTAAAATTTTTACATAAATTCTAAAAAAGTATTTAAGAAGCTTCAAAATTTTTATTTCCAAATATTTAAAAGAATACGTTTTTCTAATTTTTCTAACTTCTAGCTTCTTTAAAAAGGTTTTCAATTTTTAAACCAATTTTGAATCATTTTAAAACTTCTAAATTTTCTTAAACATTATAGAATTTTTTATAAAACTTTGTAATATTGTTAATTGGAAAATTTGGCTTTTAAATCGTCCATATTTGTTTTTCGAAATTTTAGGAAATAATTAAAAATGTTTTTAAATCGTTATTAATTTTCTCGTAAATTAAAAAAAAATAATGAATCAGTTTAAATTTTCTCAGGAATTTTCAGAACATTTTTTATTATCTTGAAATCTCTCAAAAGCTTTAAGAAGCGTCAAAATTTGTTTTTTCCAAATATTCACAAATTTATGTTTTTTTAATCTTTTTGAACATTTGCCAACTTTTAAATAATTTTGAATCTTTTTGAAACAACTAAATACTTTCTAATATTACTTGAATTTTTTATAAATCTTTTGTAATCATGCTAACTGAAAATTTTGGCTTTGAAATCGTTGACATTCTTTTTCGAAATTTTAGAAAATAATTTTATATGTTTCGAATTCTTGATCAATTTTCTCTTAAACATAATTTTTAAAAAGAAAGTATCAGTTTAAATTTTACCAGGAATTTTAAAGACATTTTTTTCATTCTCATGAAACATTTAAAAATTCTAACAAAAAAGTTGTTTTTTTCAGTAATTTTTAAAAATCTGCATAACATATTTTAATACAAAAAAAGAAGTATTTTTTTAGAATTTTTAAATGTTTCATGAGAATGAAAAAAACGTCTTTAAAATTCCTGGTAAAATTGAAACTGATTTTTTATTTCAGAAAAAAAAATTTTGAAGAGAAAAATAACAATGAACTGAAAATATTTTTAATTATTTCCCAAAGTTTCGATAAAGAATGTAGATTTCAAAGCCCAATTTTTCAATTAGCATGATTACAAATTTTTATAAAAAATTCGATCAAGTTTAAGAGACATTGAGAAGTTTTAAAAAGATGCAAAATTAATTTCAAAGATGAAAACATTTTTTTAAGTCAGAAAAAGTGTACATTTTTAAATATTTTGAAATGAAACTGTCGAAGCTTCTGAAAGATTTTGACAGTTTTTACAATATTAAAACTTTTTTTTAATTCCTGGAAAAATTTAAACTGATACTTTATTTAAGAAAATTAAGTTTAAGAGAAAACTGATTAAGATTTCAAAACATATTAAATTATTTTCTAAAATTTCGAGAAAGAATGTAAACGATTTTAAAGCCAAATTTTTCAATTATCATGATTACAAAGATTTTAAAAAAATTCGAGTGATATTAGAAAGCATTTAGATGTTGCAAAAAGATTTAAAATTATTTAAAGGTTGGTAAATTTTCAAAAAGGTAAGAAAAAACGTACATTTTTAAATATTTTGAAAAACAAATTTAGTCGCTTCTTAAAAATGTTGAGAGATTTCAAGATAATACAAAATTTTCTGAAAATTCTGAGAAAATTTAAACTGCCTTTTATTTTGAAAAAAACAATTTAAGAGAATATTTAAAAAAACAATAAAAAATTCCAAAAGATTTCCAAAATTGTCCAAACAGAATCTAGAAGAATTACCTTACCTTTAAAGGCAAACCTTTCTTCAGAATATTAAGAATTTTATTTTTAATTCGAATAATTTTAAAAGATATTTAGAAGTTATAAATGTTTTGTACATTATAAAATAATTTCAAATTTGATTTTTATTTGAGATTTACGAAAATTCAAAACGACATTTAAATTTTAAAGTATTGGGTACCTTTGTTCCATTTATTGTTATTGTTATTATTATTATTATTGAATATATTATTTAGATAACCGTACATTTTTAATGAACCTGAAGTTTTCAGAATTTTCATTTTAAATGGGAAAAAGAACCGAAAGCTTTATGCAATCATAAATGCGGGATTCCCGCCAACAATAGTTTCAAATTGTTTCGAGTTATTCGAGATGGTTCGAGAACTAATCGAAAATGGCGCCATGCGCTTTTTAATAATTGGATGGATAGTTAATCAAATCTGTTGTTTTTTTTTTCAATAAACTAGTATTGAAATAAAATTCTTGCTCCATGATTTAAAAAAACATATTTTTTTTTGACGAAAAGGTAATCATGACGGAATTATCGTGGGAAGATAAATACAAACTAATAACTCGAAACCTGGCCGAATGGTTGGGAGACGATAAACTGAAAACGATTCTGAAAGAGCGAAATTTAAAAGTTTACTGGGGCACAGCAACGACCGGAAAACCTCACATCGGATATTTTACACCGATGTCGAAAATTGCTGATTTTTTAAGAGCGGGAGTCGAAGTGACAATTCTTTTCGCTGATCTCCATGCCTATTTGGACAATATGAAAGCTCCCTGGGATTTATTGCAACTTCGAACTCAATATTACGAAGCAGTAATTAAATCGATGCTAAAATCCATCGACGTTCCTCTCGATAATTTGAAATTCGTCAAGGGAACCGATTACCAGTTGTCCAAGTACGGGAATTTATTTTTAATTTTAATTTTGAATTAATTAAAAATAGGAGAGTAAATAATAAAAAATATGTTTTTACAGAGAATATTCTCTGGATCTCTATCGTTTAAGTTCAGTTGTGACTGAACATGATGCAAAAAAAGCCGGTGCCGAAGTCGTGAAACAGGTGGCAAATCCACTCATTTCTGGATTATTGTATCCAAATCTCCAGGCTTTAGATGAAGAATATTTGAAGGTTGATGCACAATTCGGCGGAGTCGATCAAAGAAAAATCTTCACATTTTCAGAGAAATATTTGCCGGCTCTCGGATACGAAAAGAGAATTCATTTCATGAATCCTATGAGTAAGAAAATTAATCAGAATATTTGACACTTTTTTGTCAATGCGGACACTGTTTTACTATTATTTTAAAAAAATGGCAATAAAAACACTATTTTTTCATAATTTTTTGGGTAATGGCACTGTTTCTTTACTTTTTCTTGGAAAATGTTCTTGAAACTTCTTTTCTGAATTTTTAAACTAAAAAAGATCCATTTTCAACCAAAACTGGAGTACTTAGATTTTTGTTTACAAAATTTTTTTATTTTTATACAAAACAGTTTAATTTAATATCAAATTTTACCAAAATGGTTGAATTTTCAACAAAATAGTTAAATTTTCAATTAGAGAATTAATTTAAAAAAAAGAATTTTCACTTAAAATTGTAAATCTTAACTAAAAAAAATGAACTTTTAGGAACGTATTTTCCACCTAAAAAAACTAATTTTCATCGAAAAATGTATTATTTTATACTTTAACCGAAAAAGTTTGCATTAAAAATAAAAGAACAGATGGATTTAATTAACAAAAACTAATTTTCGAGAAAACACTTGTATCCTCTACTAAAAAAGAATAATTAAAAAAAAATACATCAATTTTCAACCAATTAGTTAAATTTTCTACCAAAAATGACGAATTTTCAACAAAATGCTTGATTTTTGAATCAAATAGCTTAATTTTCAACCAAAATATTAAGTTTTGATTTTTAAAAAATACGAATTTTTAACAAATTGCATACATTTTAAATTGAAGAATTTGAACAGTGGATGTGATGTTTTTCATAAGTATATTTGATTAATTTTTAGCATATTATTTTTCATTTTTAACATTTTTTAAATAAATAATCGAATTTTTAAACTAAAAAATATACATTTCTAACCAAAAATGTAGTTAAGTTTCCATGTAAAAGATATAATTTCCAATTAAAAAAAGAACTAATTTTCGGCAAAACGGCTTAATTTTCCAGCAAATAGTTGAATTATCATCCAATAAATTGTTGAATTTTCGGTTTCAAAATTTAATTTTTTACCCAAAAAAAATTATTACCTAAAATTGAGAATCTTCTACCAAAAAATGAACTTTCAAGAATGTATTTTCCACCTAAGAAGATAATTTTCATCGAAAAATATAATATTTTATATTTTAACAAAAAAAAAATTTCCTAAAAAATAAAAAACAGGTGGTTTTAACGAACAAAAGCAATTTTTCAAGAACATTCTTGAAACCTCAACTAAAACAGATTAATTTACAACAAACCAGTTAAATTTTCTACTGAATTGTTGAATTTTTTATTTAAAAAATCACTAATTTTTAACAACTAAATAGTTTTAACAATGATTAACATGATTACATTTTAGTATATTATTTTTCGTTTTTATTATTTTTTAACTAAAATTGTTAAATCTTTAAACTAAAAGACACATTTACAACCAAAAGTGGAGTAGGTAAATTTTCATTTAAGAAAATTATTTTTTATTAAAAAAAAACTAATTTTCTGCAAAACAGTTTGAGTTGGTAACAAAAAGTTGAATTTTCTACTAAATTGTTAAAAGTTTCATGTCAAAAAAAAAAGAATTTTCCTCAAAACAGTTGATTTAAAAAAAAAATAGATCAGATTTAATTTTAATATTTCGGAAACAAAAAAATTCAAGTTAAATTGTTCATCTTCGACCGAAAAATGAACTTTTAATCAATTGTTTCTCACCTGAGAAAATATTTTTCAACAAGAAATGTAATATTTGATATTTTAGCCAACAAAAGATTTTCATTAAAAATCAAAAATAAACATTTTGATTTAATCAACAAATAATTTTCAAGAAAATAACTTTTAACTAATCGAGATTAATTTTGAACCAGAGAAGTAACCATTTTAACTAAGAAAATTAATTATATACCACAAAAGACGAATTTTCAACAAAATACATAAATTTTTAACCTAAAAGTTGAATTTTCAGCCATAGTATTAATTTTTGACAAAAACAAAGAATTTTTAACAAATTACATCATTTTTCAACTAAATAGTTCGAATAGTCGTTTGAATTTTCATTTAAAAGAATTAATTTTAAATAAAAAAAAAATTTCTGCAAAGTAGTTTAATTTTGTACCAAATAGTAGAATTTCTAAGACAAAAATATCAATTTTTTACAAAATAGTTGAATTTATAACAAAAGAGTTCAATTTTTTTATTTAAAAATTAAACTTTTTAACTAAAATTGTGAATGTTCAGCAAAAAAAAGGAACATTTAAGAAAGTATTTTCCACCCAAAAAAATCATTTTTAACCAAAATTGTAATAATTGATTTTTCAGCACAAAAAAAATTATTTTCATTCAAAATAAAATACAGTTAGATTTAAACAACAAAAGTGAATTTTCAAGAAAACACTTGAATCCTCAACTAAACAGATTAATTTTTAACCAAACAGTTTCTTTTTTAATAAAAAAATGACATTCTACCAAAAAATACGAATTTTCTGCCCAAATAAATTGAGTTTAAAAACCAAAAAGATGAATTATCAACAAGTTTGTTGAATTTAAAATAAAAGAGAATTTTTTCGTTAAGACAGAAAAGAAACTTTTAATCATTGTTGAATTTCTAAGCCAAAAAGACACATTTATCACAAAACAATTGAATTCTCAACAAAATATTTAAATTTTCAAATAAATAATTTAATGGTGTAATAATAATAATTTTGTTTAAAAAAAAACGAATTCTTTAACTAAAATTGTAAATGTTCAATAGAGAAAATAAACATTCAACAAAGTATTTTCCATTTAAAAAGATAATTTTTAACGAAAAATGCAATTGTAATGAAAATGTAATGTAATTTCAACAACAAAAGTTAATTTTCAAGAAAACGCTTGAATCCTCAATTAAAAGGATTAATTTTCAACCAAATAGTTGCATTTTTAAACAAAAAATTGTAATTACACAAAAACATTTTTTAACAAGGCAATTGCATTTTTTACTAAAAAAGTGAAATTTCTACCTAAATTAATTAATTTTAAAACCCAAAAAGATGAATTATCAACAAATTAGTTGAATTTTCAAACAAAAAAGAATTTTTTGGTCAAGAAAGAAAAAACTTTGAATCAAATTATTGAATTTCTTAACCAAAAAGACACACTTTTCACAAAAAAAAGTTGAATTTTCATGAAAATCGTTAAATTTTCAATTAAAAAATTTAATTTGGTTTAAAAAGACGAATTCTTGAACTGAAATTTTGAATATTCAACCAAAGAAATTAACATTTAACAAAGTATTTTCTACACAAAAAGACCATTTTTAAAGACAAATGTAATAGTTGATTTTACAGCTAAAAAAATGCCTTTTATTAAAAATTTAATGCAGTTGCAATTATCCAACAAAGGCGAGTTATCAAGAAAAAATTTGAACCCTCAACTAATCCGATTTATTTTTTATAAAAAAATTAAAATTCTACCAAAAAGTAAGAATTTTCACAAAAAAGATTAATTTCTAACGAGACAGTTGTGTTTTTTACTAAAAAAAGTGAAACTTCTACAGACAGAAATTAATTTTTAAACCAAAAAGATGAGTTATCAAGAAAATAGTTGAATTTTCAATTAAAAAATTTAATTTTGTTAAAAAAACGACGACTTTTTTAACTAAAATTATGAATGTTTAACCAAAAAAAATTAAAATTTAACAAAATATTTTACACCCAAAAAGACCATTTTTAACGAAAAATATAATAGTTGATTTTTCAACCAAAAAAATGCTTTTTATTAAAAATAAAATACAGTTGCAATTAACCAACAAAGGCTAATCATCAAGAAAAAGCTTGAATCTTCAACTAATCCGATTTATTTTTAAACCAAAAGTTGCATTTTAATTTTTTTTTAAATTGATATTTTACCAAAAAATACGAATTTTCTACAAAAAGTTTAATTTTTAACGAGACAGTTGCATTTTTTAATAAAGCAAAGTGAAATTTGTACAGACAGAAATTAATTTTTGAACCAAAAAGATGAATAATCAAGAAAAAAACTTGCAATCAATTTGTTAAATTTTTATCCCAAGAAGACGAATTTTCATCAAAACAATTCTGTTTTCAACCTAGAAGTATGACTTAAAAAAATTATTGAATTTGCAACAATATAATTCAAATTTGAACTAAAATTAAAAAACAAAAATATATTCGTAATCAACAATTTAATATTTATTGAATTCTATTAATTTCGAATTCAATTAGAACAACGAGAAAAAGCGGAGGAAACTTGAAGGAGCCGTTAAATAAATAGGAATTATAATAATTTATAGACTAAATAATAAAATTTTAAATAAAAAATTAAGGTTATTTTTAATACTTTTAAAATATGAGATTAGAAAACTAGAACTTTTGTTTATAGAACTAATTTAATTTTTCATTCCACGCTTTTTTATTTATTTAAACTTTTAAATTCGAACTGCATTGTAAATTTAAATAAATTAAATTAAATAAAAATGTTTTTTTTTCAGTTCCAGGATTGGCCGGAGCGAAAATGTCTTCATCAGAAGACGATTCCAAAATCGATCTTCTCGATAACGCGGCGTCAGTGAAAAAGAAGTTGAAAAAAGCTTTCTGCGAACCAGGAAATGTCACTGACAATGGACTTTTGGCCTTCTCGAAACACGTTTTATTTCCCTTGATGAAGGAAGGAGAATCGTACTTAGTTCCAAGAACTGCTGAATTCGGTATTTATCAAAAATTAAATAAAAAATAACACATAAGACGGAAAAAAAATCATAATTTCCAAAAAATTGCATTTTTAACCAAAAGAGATCCATTTTCGACCAATTACGAAGAATTCTCAAAGAAAAATGTCATGCTTAATGGATATTTCAACCATTTTTTTTTATTTTAAATTTTTAAAAAAGTTAAATTCATCCCAAAAAAGACAAATTTCCAACAAAAAAATGGAATCCTCAACAAACAAATCAATGTTTAATAGATGCATTTTGAAGCAAAAAAAAAAGAGTAAATTTTTTCCAAAACAGGTTCATTTTCTAGAAAAAAATTCAATTTTTCAACCATTTGCTTTTTAAAAAAATAAATAAATAAATTTGCAACAAAATAGTGGAATTTTTCTGTCCAGAAATAAAAGAAATTTACACTAATTATCATTTGAGGGGATAAATAATTTTAAATACAAATTTTAAAAATTCGGTAGTAATTTGGTAGAAAACAGAACTTTTTTATTTAAAATTTATTTATTTTGTTGATAATTCGTCTTTTCGGGTTTTTATTCAATTTATCTGGTAAAAAATTCGCTTTTTTTTGAAAATTTAAGTATTAACTTTCTTTTTTTTTTTATTAAATTCAACTATTTTGATAGAAAGTGCAACCCCTCGGTAAAAAATGAAACTGATTATTCCAAAAATTAATTACTTGGTAGAAAATTCACTTTTTTTGCTAAAAATTCGTGTATTTTATTAAAAATTCGTCTTTTTTATCAGAAAATTATTCTTTTATGAAAAATTATCACTCTGGTTGATACAATTATTTTGTTAAAAAATCGCATTTTTTAGTTGAATTCAACCAGTTGAAAATTAGTTTTTGTTTTTGTAGAAAATTAATTGTTTAAACTTTGTCATATTTTTTGGTCGAAAATTTAACTCTTTTGTTAAAAATTCGACGATTTTGGTGAAAATTTAATTTTTTTGTTCAAAGTTTCACCATTTTCTAAAGCCTTCTTTGTTGTCGAAAATTTGAATAATCCCAAAATTTGTATTTTAGTTTATAGATGATTCCTTATATGAAATTTGTGATATTTTAAGTAGTTGGAAGAATTTTCCTTTTGGAAATTTGTAAAATTCTACTCAAAAAGAATATATAAATAAATTACAAAATTCTAGTAATTTAGAAGTTTTAAAAAGAATAAAAATTAATTTAAAAGTTGAAAACATTTCAAAACAGTTTTTAAAAATAAATATATAAATTTAAAACATAAATTAACTAAAGGTTTTTAAATAATTTAAAAATTTCTTCAAATTTATGGATATATTTTAACTAATTTTATTATTTTAAAAAATTATTTAAAAGATTTTCAAAATTTTCATAACAAAATCTAAAAAATATGGTGGGCATTTTTTTAATTTTTCAGAATTTTAAGTAAAATTTTGGATAAAATCCAATAATTTAAAAAGATATTTAAAGGATTTAAAAGTTTTGGAAACGATTAAAAAACAATCATTTCAAAAAAGTTTGAAAGGCTTCAAGAAAATAAAATACTTTTCTTGAGATTCCTGGTAAAATATTTGATCACATATTAGATTAAAATATTTATTTTTAAGGAAAATTTAAAAAGATATCAAATTTTTTTTTAAATTTCTAAAAATATCACAAATATTTGGAAAATTTAAGGCTGATTTTTTAATTTTTGAAGGATTCTTCGAAATTTTAAGAATAGTTCGAGTCAATTTAAAAGATATTCTTCTCCTGAAAAATAAAAAATTAAATATTTTCGACAGATCTGAAATCTTTGAAATTTTTACGATTTTTCTCAAGAATTCTAGAAAAATTGTAATTATGTAACCTTAAAAAAACATAAACAAAGAACCTTAAAAATAGTTATTCCAAATTTTTATTTTGTACAACAATTTTTTTTCCTGTAAATTATAAGTTAGGTGAAAATCTTTTTTCTGTCATGACTACATAATCTTTTTTAATTAAAAATTGAACTATTTGGTTTGAAAATTAATCTATTTTTGTTTGAAATTGCACTATTTTGTTGAAGTTGGAACTTTTTCGGTTAAAAATGCAATTGGTTGGAAATTTTTTTTTATGATTAAAGATTCATCACGTCAGATGAAAATTCATTTCTTCGTTTGACAATGTAACTATTTCGTAGAAAATCCATACTTTTTAGTAGAAAATAAATCTTCTTGGTACAGAATTAATTTATTTCAAGAAAATTCATATTTTCATTGACAAATTTGAAAATATTTCAATTTTTTTAAACAAAATGTTGATTTTTGAAGACATTAAAATATAACTTTAAAGCTTTTTTAAAAGGAACTTTGAAATGTTTTAGGAAAATAAAATTGTTTCTTAAAATTCCAGATAAGATTTATAAAATTTAGGCAAATTTTAAAAACATTTTAAAAATTTTCAACAAATTTTAAAAGATTATTATATATTTTTAGTGCTATATAAATCAATTTTTCTTAAGATTCTTGAGAAAATTGAGACATGTTGAAAAAGTATCATTGTTTATTCTACAGGATTTATCAAATTTTAAGAAAAATTTCCGGACGCGTTTTTGACAATTTTGTAAATTTGTTCTGATGTTCCAAAATCTTTTTAACAATTCTCTTAAAATTATTTATTAAAAATAAAAAAATCACTTTAAGTATTTCGAGGAATCTTAGGAATTTTTTTTATTATCTTGTAACGTTTCAAAATCTTTACAAAATTCCAACATTTTATTTGGAAATCTTCTACAATCTACAATTTATTTTAATTTTTTAGAAATCTTTTCGTATTTTCAATTGTTTTTAAAAATTGTCACCAACTTTAAAATATTTTTTCAAATGATTCGAATTTTTCCTAGAATGAAGAAAAAATGTGACAAAATTAAAAAAATTGCCTTACAATCTTCGTGATTATTTTTTGGCAATTTTGGAAATCTTCTGGAATTTTTTAAAACCTTTCGAAGTATTCTCTTGAAATAAATTTAAATTAAATATTATTTTGTTCGAAATCTTTAAAAATTTACGTTTTGTTTTAAATTTGTTGAAATTTAAAAAATTTTTTAATCTTACAAAATTGAAAAATTTGCCTAAATTTTAGAAGATCATTTGAAAGGTTTTAAAATATTTTATTAAAATTAATGATTCAAAATAAAATTTCAATTTAAATCTTCTCTGGATTCTTAAGAAACTATTTTATTATCTGAAAATATTTCAAAATTCTTTTGAAAAAAGCTTCAAAGTTTTATTTTAATTTCTTCAAAAATCTACATTTTGTTTTAAAAAATTTGAAATTTTTTAAAATTTTAATTGAAAATATGAATTTTCTACGAAATAGATGAATTTTGGACCAAAAATTTCACCCAAATTATAATTAAAAAAAAAATTTTAGTACAAAATAAAAATTTGGAATAACTATTTTTATGATTGTTCGTTTATTTTTTTAAGGTTACATAATTATAATTTTCCTAGAATTCTTGAGAAAATCCGAAAAAATTTCAAAGATTTCAGATCTGTCAAAAATATATAATTCTTTAGTTTTCAGGATTTTGAAAAATCATAGAAAAAAATCAAGTTAGTTTAAATGATATTCAAAAGTTTGGTAGAATTTTTTTTAAACTGACTCGAACTATTCTTAAAATTTTGAAGAATCCTTCAAAAATTAAAAAATTAGCCTTAAATTTTCCAAATATTTTTGACATTTCTAGAGTTTTTTTAAAATGTTTTGATACGTTTTTAAATTTTCCTTAAAAATGAATATTTTAAAATAATATGTAATTAAATATTTTACCAGGAATCTAAGTCTTTCAAAAATTTTAAAAATATCTCCATGTCTTTTAAATTTTATTATGACAATTTTTAAAATCTTTTAAATAATTTTTTCAAATTAATTTTTAAAAATATAAAATTAATGCATTTTTTTATTATTGTTAAACCTTTAGAAAATCCTTAAGAAGGTTCAAAATTTGTATTTTCAAATATTCAAAAAAGTACATTTTTAAAAACTGTTTTGAAATGTTTTAAACTTTTAAATTAATTTTTAATCCTTTTATAACTTCTAAATTACTTATGTTTTATATTAAACCTTATAATTTATTTATATATTCTTTTTGAGTAGAATTTCACAAATTTCCAAAAGGAAAATTTTTCCAACTACTTAAAATATCACAAATTTCCTATAAGGAATCATCTATAAAATAAAATTCAAATTTTGGGATTATTAAAATTTTCGACCACAAAGAAGACTTTAAAAAATGGTGAAATTTTCAACAACAAAATTTAATTTTTACCAAAATAATCGAATTTTTAACCAAATATAGCTCAGCTCTCAAACGAAAAATATTTTTTATCATGGAAAAATTCAATATTTCGTATTTCATGTATGGATGTATGAGTTTTCAATCCAAAAGGACGAATTTTTAACAAAAGAGTTAAATTTTCGACCAGAAAAATGGAAAAGTTTAAACAAATAATTTTCTACAATAACAAAAACTAATTTTTAACTGGTTGAATTCCACTAAAAACGCGATTTTTTAACAAAATAATTGTATCAACCAGAGTGATGATTTTTCATAAAAGAATAATTTTCTGATAAAAAAGACGAATTTGTAATAAAATACACGAATTTTCAGCAAAAAAAAGTGAAATTTCTACGAAGTAGTTAATTTTTGGAATAATCAGTTTAATTTTTCACCAAAATTCACTTTCTACCAAACTAGTTGAATTTAATAACAAAATGTAAAAAAAGAAATTTAATAGTTACATTCTCAACAAAAAAGCGAATTATCAAGAAAATACATGAATTTTCTGTAAAACAATTCTATTTTTCTACCAAATGAGATATATTTTCAAAACAAAAAAATAACAGTTTAAAAAATTAGTTTTCAACCAAAAAAAAAAAATAAATAAATTTCTTCCAGTTTGAATTGAATGAAAAAGATGAATTTTTAAAAAAGGAAATTAATTGTCTATAAAAAAGACGAATTCTCAACAAAATTTGTGAATTTTACACGTAAAAGGTTTAATTTTCCACTCGACACAATGAATTTGCTACAAAATTTTGTTTTCCACCAAATAATTAATTTTGTTAATAAATGTTTTAATTTTTCACAAAATAGTTCGATTTTTAAGTAAAAAAGTTCAATTTTTAACTTTAGAAAAAGTAACTTATTAAAAAAAATGGAAGTTACGTTTTTAGTTTAAATAATAAATTTACAACAACAAAATAAAATTTATTCCAGTCAAATAAAAACAAAGAAGTCGCCAAAAAGATGAATTTTCAAAAAAGGAAATTAATTTTCTACTAAAAAGACGAATTTTCTTTAAATTCATGAATTTTACACACAAAAATTAGTAGATTTTTTAAATAAATAGATTAATTTTTAACAAAATAGTTGACTTATTGAGTAAAAAAGATCAGTTTTCAACTAAGAAAGATAATTTATAAGCCAAAAATGGATTAGTTAAATTTGCAGATTAAAAAATGAATTGTCAACAAGAAATACATTTTCTTTCATTTCAATTGAAGCAAAAAAGACGAGTTTTTGCCAAAAAAAAAGTTGAATGAACAGCCAAAAAGAGAAATTTTCAAAAAAGGAAATTAATTTTCTATTAAAAAGACTTTTTTCCACTCGGCACTATGAATTTTCTACAAAAAAGTTTAATTTTTAAGTAAAAAATATCAATTTTGAACTTTAACTGAGTTTAGAAAAAATCGTTGAATTCATCGCCAAAAAGATGAATTTTTCAAAATGGAGATTTATTTTCTACGAAAAAGTCGATTTTTCCTCAAAATTCATGCATTTTACACACACACAAAAAATCAATTTTCCACCCAGCACTACCAATTTTCAACTAAAAAAGATAATTTATCAGCCAAAAATGAAGTAGTTAAAGTTTTAGATTAAAAAATTAATTGTCAACAAAAAATGCATTTTCTTTCATTTCAATTGAAGCAAAAAAGACGAGTTTTTGCCAAAAAAAAAGTTGAATGAACAGCCAAAACGAGAAATTTTCAAAAAAGGAAATTAATTTTCTATTAAAAAGACTTTTTTCCACTCGGCACTATGAATTTTCTACAAAAAAGTTTAATTTTTGAGTAAAAAATATCAATTTTGAACTTTAACTGAGTTTAGAAAAAATCGTTGCATTCATCGCCAAAAAGATGAATTTTTCAAAATGGAGATTTATTTTCTACGAAAAAGTCGATTTTTCCTCAAAATTCATGCATTTTACACACACACAAAAAATCAATTTTCCACCCAGCACTACCAATTTTCAACTAAAAAAGATAATTTATCAGCCAAAAATGAAGTAGTTAAAGTTTTAGATTAAAAAATTAATTGTCAACAAAAAATGCATTTTCTTTCATTTTAATTGAAGCAAAAAAGACGAGTTTTTGCCCAAAAAAAAGTTGAATGAACAGCCAAAAAAGAGGAATTTTCAAAAAAGAAGATTAATTTTCATTAAAAAAAAAACAACAACGAATTTTCCTCGATTAAAATGAGTGCCTTGAATGAAACATATTTTCTTTTTCAGGCGGAGATATAAGTTTTGAAACTTTCGAGGAACTTGAAGCTTCCTTTAAGAAAGAAGTAATTCACCCGGGAGATCTGAAGGCCGCGGTGGAAATTTACATCAATAAACTTCTTGATCCGATCAGGAAGGAATTCAATGAGGATCCGAAATTAAAAGCTCTGAGCGCCAAGGCTTATGCTGCTCCTCAAAAACCAAGTAATTCTTTTCTTTATTTTCATTTCGTATTCTGGAAAATCAGTGTTTGGACTCAAGCCACTATTTTTTTTATCCATTATATCAATAATTTTAAAGGATTTCAAAGCAATTTAATTATTTTGGGATATAGAATTTTGGAAGATATAAAACAATTTTACAGGATCTATAAAATTTTAAGATATTTTAAAAGATTTTTTTTTAATCACTTTCAATTCTTATTAATTTATCCTGAATTCTTTTTAAAAAATGTAATTAAAGAATATTTTTTAAACTTTTTATTTGATTGATTCTGAGGATTAATGAAATAAAGTAATCAAAGAATTTAAAATATTTTAAGGTATTTTTTTTAAATACCTTGGCGTTTTCAATAACCTTGTAATTTTTTTTTTAATTTGAAAAGATTTTAAAGGATTTGAAATATTTTAGGCTATTTTAAAAGATAGCAAAAGATTTGTAATTTATTTCAGTCCTTCAATAGGATTTCAAAGTACTTCAATAGGTTTCAAGAGATTTTCAAATTTTTTTTTTCAATTAATTTGGAATTCGCCCTAAATTCGTATTAATTTATTCTTAATTATTTTGAATTCTTTCAAATTTACGCAAATTGACCTAATTCAAGGGATTTTTAGAAAGTTTTTGTTTAATGCATTTTGAAGACTTCATCAAATTCTTTTCAATGAAATTTTAATTTTTATAAACTTATTTTTAAATTATTTCCAATTCACTTGATATCTTTTTAAATTTATGTTTAATTTATTCCATTGAATTCTTCTCGTTTCCTTTAAATTCACTCAAAATTTAATCAAATAAATGGATTTTTTCGATTTTTAAAAATTTGTCCAATTCATTTGAATTCTTTTGAATTCATGTTGAATTATTTTTTTGTTGGAAATTTGTTCAGTTTCAAAGATTTGAAGAGATTAAAAAATTTTTTAATTCTTTGGAATTTTCTTTATTCTTTTTTTAATTTACTTAAATTCTTCTCAATTAACTCGATTCGACTTATTTTTTTTCATATTTTTGGATTTTTTAGAATTTAATTGATTCTTTTTTAATTCAGTTTTATTGTTAATTGATTTGATCGAATTCTTCTCTATTTCCTTAAATTCGTCGAAATTATCTCAAAATTTAATTAAATAAATGGATTTTTTCCGTTTAAAATTTTTTTTCAATTCAATTTAATTCTTTTAAATTTAACTTCAATTGTTTTGTAGTCATTGGTCACTTTAGAAATTTGTCGAGTTTCAAAGAATTGAAAAGATTTGAAATTATTTATTTTTGGAATTCACCCTGAATTATTTTTAATTCTTTGAAATTTTCTTTATTGTTTTTTTATTGTACTTGAATTCCCCTCAATTAACTGAATTCCACTTAATTTTTTTCATAGAAATTAGCAGAGCTTCAAATATTTGAAGAGATTCAAGATTATTTTTTTGGAATTCACCCTGAATTTTTTTAATTCTTTGGAATTTTGTTTATTCTTTTTTCAATTTACTTAAATTCTTCTCGATTAACTCGATTCGACTTATATTTGTCATATTTTTGGATTTTTTAGAATTTAATTGATTCTTTTTTAATTCAGTTTTATTGTTAATTGATTTGATCGAATTCTTCTCTATTTCCTTAAATTCGTCGAAATTATCTCAAAACTTAATTAAATAAATGGATTTTGTTCCGTTTAAAATTTTTTTTCAATTCAATTTAATTCTTTTAAATTTAACTTCAATTGTTTTCTTGTCATTGATCACTTTAGAAATGTGTCGATTTTCAAAGATTTTAACAGATTTGAAATTATTTATTTTTGAAATTCACCCTGCATTATTTTTAATTCTTTGGAATTTTCTTTATTCTTTTTTTTAATTCACTTGAATTTCTCTAAATTAACTCAATTCTACTTAGTTTTTGTTTTATATTTTTGGATTGTTTAGAATTTAATTGTTTTTTAAATTAAGTTTTATTTTTAATTGATTTCATTGAATTTTTTTCCGTTTTCCTTAAATTCGTCTAAATTCTCTCAAATTTTTTGAAATAAATGGGTTTTTTTCTCGATTTTAAACAAATTTGCAATTGATTTAAATTTTTGAATTCTTTATGGTCGCTAGTCACTTTTTTTATTAGAAATTTGTCGAATTTCAAAGATTTGAAGAAATTTAAAATGATTTATTTTTGGAATTCACCCTGAATTATTTATTTTAAATTCTTGGGAATTTTCTTTATTCTTTCTTAATTTACTTTAATTCCTCTCAATTAACTCAATTCGACTTCGACTTTTCGACTTCGAATTCGACTTTTTTAATTCTTTTTAGTCACTGGTCACTGTTCTGTTTAGAAATAAGTAGAGTTTCAAAGATTTGAAGAGATTTAAAATTATTTATTTTTGGAATTCATTCTGAATTATTTTTAATTCTTCGGAATTTTCTTTATTCTTTTTTTTATTTAAAAAAATTTTTTAATTGATTTAAATTTTGAAATTCTTTATGGTCGATAGTCACTTTTTTGGTTAGAAATTATTATTGTTTCAAAGATTTGAAAAGATTTAAAATTATTTTTTTGGAATGCACCCTGAACTATTTTTAATTCTTTGAAATTTTCTTTATTCTTTTTTTAATTTACTTGAATTCCTCTCAATTAATCTAATTCGACCTAATTTTTCCATATTTCTGGATTGTTTTGAATTAGCTTGATCGTTTTTTAAATTCAGTTTGATTTTTAATAAATTTCATCGAATTCTTCGCGTTTTCCTTACATTTCTTTAAATTCTCTTAAATTTTTGGAAATAAATGGGTTTTTCCGATTTTTTAAAATTTTAGAGTTGATTTAAATTTTTAAAATCTTTTGTAGTCACTTGTCACTTTTTTAGTTAAAAATTAGTAGGATTTTAAAAATTTAAAATAATTTTTGGGATTTTACTCCGAATTCTCCAGCATTTTTCGTTCAAAATTCATGTTTTTTACTTGAATAAAAATGTAATTACTTGGTTGAAAGTTCAACTCTTTTGTTAAAAATTATTATTTTTTTATTCAAAATTTATCATTTTAATGGAAAATTCATCCCTTTTGTTGAAAATGAGCTATTTTGTTAAAAATTCATTCTTTCTTTACCAAAAAATTATGTTTTTTACTGATAATTTAACTTTTCCAGTTGAAACTTTTAACTACGTTGTAAGCATTTTTTTATTTAATTTTTTTGAAACTGAAAATTTAAGTATTCTTAGTTTGAAATTATTCCTTTTGTTTTAAAATTCATCTGTTCCAGTTGAAGATATGTCATTTTAGTTGAAAATTCATCACTTTGTTTGAAAATGTAAAGATTTTATGAAAAATCAGTTCTTTTTTATTGATAAATAATTTTATTTGTGAAATCATTCAAGACATTTTGAAATATTTGTGAAAGCTTTCGAAATCTACTGAATTCTGTGTGAAATATTTGTGAATTTTTTTAAATCTTTTAAAATATTCCGAACTCTTCTTAAATCTTTCTGAAGTTTTTTGAAATCATTTTTAAATTTTTGTAAAATCTTTGCAGACGTTTTGCAATTTTTCTGGAATCCTTTAAACTTTTGAAGTCTTTTAAAAATATGTTTGAATTCTTTAAAATCGATTTGAAATGTTTAACAAACCTTTTGAAATCTGCGTGAAGTCTCTCATATCACTCTAAAATATTTGAAATATTTGTCAAATCATTGAAAATGTTTGCGAAATTTTTTGGAATTTTTGTGAAGTCTTCCGAAGTCTCCTTAAATATTTGTGAATTCCTTGAAAAATCTTTTAGAATAATTGAAACCTAGGTGAACTCCTTAAAAATCATTGAAATTTTTGTTCAATTTTTTGGAATCTTTTTGAAATCCTTCGGAATTTTCTGAAATCTTTGTGAATTTTATGAAAACTTTTGGAATATTTGAAATCTTTCAAATCTTTTTGAATTCTTTGTGAAATATTCCATATGATTTTTTAAATCTTCTGAAATCTTTGTGAAATATTTCGAAATCTTCTGAAATCTTTTTGGAATGTTTCGGAATTCTTTGAAATTTATGTGAAATATTTCAATCATTTTGTAATATTTGTGAATTCTTTGAAATCTGTTGAAATATTTGAAATCTTTGCGAACTCTTTTAAGTCATTTTTAAATTATTTGTAAAATTTTTCGAAATCTTTTGAAATTTTGTTGAAATCTTTGAAATTTATGTGAAATCTTTCTGAATTCTATGAAATCTATGTGAAATCTTAAAAAAATCTTTGAAATCTTTGTTAATTCGTTTAAATTTTTGTGCAATTTTTTAGGAATCTTCGTGAAATATTTCGAAATTTCCTGAAATATTTGGAATAATTGCAAAATCTTTCAAGTTATTTTGAAATCGTTTTTTAAATCTTTCTGAAATCTTTGAAATCCACGTGAAACTTAAAACAGAATTCGAAATCTTCATGAAATCTTTCATGTCATTATAAATCTTTGAATTCTTTGTTAAATCATTCAAAATTTTGTGCAATATTTTGGAATATTTGAAATGTATATGAAATCTTTAAAAACACTTTGAAATCTTTGAATTCCTTGTGAAATATTTCAAATCGTTTTGAAATCTTTGTAAACTCTTTCGAAATCTTTTGAAATTATTGTGAATTCTTTGAAATCTTTAGGAATTTTTGAAAATTTTCATTTCATCTTATTTTAAAACCTTTTTTAAAGCATAGCAATTTTTTGCAATGTTTGTGTATCTTTTTTAAAATTTTTCGGAATCTTCTGAAATCTTTGCGAAATCTTTCAAATCTTTTGGAAATTTACTCGAAATTTTCTGAACTTGTTGTGAAATCTTTGTGACTTTTTTGAAATCTTTGAAATCCTTGTGAAATCTTTGAAATCTTTTCAAATTTTATATTTTATTTATTTTCAGAGCCAGTGGATGAAATTGTTCCATCAAGACTGGACATCCGAGTCGGAAAAATCACGAATGTCGAAAAGCATCCGGAAGCAGACTCGTTGTACGTGGAAAAAATTGATGTGGGAGATCCAACTGGCGACAGAACAATTGTCAGTGGTCTTGTGAATTTCATACCGATCGAGGAAATGAAGGACCGAATGGTTGTAATTTTAGCCAATTTGAAACCGGCGAAACTTCGTGGGATTGAATCTCATGGCATGGTTCTATGCGCCTCTGTGTAAGAAAAAATCAAAATATATTTCACACAATCTTTAAATTTTACCAATTAAACAGGCCTCACAATCTTTATGGGACAAAATATGCGGATAAAGTCATAAAACTTCAAAACAATTAAAGTTAAATTAAAAAAATATTAAATAAATGGAAAAAAATTTCAAGGAATTTAAGTGAAACGAGTAGAATTCGATGAAATTAATCAAAATGGAAGGTGAGGTTAAAAGAATTCCGGATTAATTAAGTACAAACTTTTACAATTTTTTTAAATTTTATTGAATTACCTAGAATTGAATAAATTTAAAAGAATTCAAGTGAATTAAAAAATTGAAGATAATTTCAAAGAATTAAAAAGAATTTAGAGTAAATTACTAGGAATTCAGGGTAAATTCCAAAAAATTATTTAAAATCTTTGAAACTCTACTATTTTCTAACCAAATAGTTTTCAGAAAATTTGAGAAAATTTAGAGGAATTTCAGGAAAACGAGAAAAATTGGACGCAATTAATTCAAAATCAAACGAAATTTAAAAAACAATCGAGTGAATACAAAACAATCCAAAAATATTTTTTAAATTCATTAGATTGAGTAATTTTGAAACAAGTTTCGAAAAACTAAAAAGGGAATTTTAAAGAATTTGATGAAATTTCGACGAATTTAAGTTGAATTTATAGGATTTCAAGATAAATTAAAGAAAAACTGTTTAAACATCAACTGAATTGAGTAAAATTGAGTAAATTTAGAAGAACTGAAGTGAATTAAAAAAATTAAAGACAATTTCAAAGAATTTAGAAGAATTCAGTATAAATTAACAGAAATTCAGGGTAAATTCCAGAAAATAATTTTAAATCTCTTCAAATCTTTGAAACTCTACTAATTTCTAACCAAAAGATTTGAGAGAATTTCGAGGAATTTAAGGGGAACGAGAAGAATTCGATGAAATTAATCAGATTACAAGGTGAGGTTAAAAGAATTCCGGATTAATTAAGTAAAAGCTTTTAGATTTTTTTTAATTTATATAATTACCCAGAATTGAATAAATTTAAAAGAATTCAAGTGAATTAAAAAATTCAAGAGAATTCCAAAGAATTAAAAAGAATTTAGA